>NW_026020830.1:42436-51347 GCF_900185275.1 Solanum verrucosum
ACATCAGTCGATTTAAGCTCAGTCCACTGTGGTGTGTGAACCCATCTTCAAGCTGTTGAAAAAAGATTCCCTGACCAAGTGGACGGGAGAATGTCAAACTGCTTTGATGCCATCAAATTTATTTGTCCAATCCACCGGTGTTGGTCCCTCCGCGGGAAGGAAATCTACTGTTTTTGTATCTGTCTGTCTCAGATAGCGCATTTGGATGTTGCTTGGTCAACATGTGAAACTGGGAAGAAAGAGCGAGCCATTTATTATTTGAGCAAGAAGTTCACTCCATATAAGACCCGTTATCTACTCTTTGGAGAGGAATGTTGTGGCTTTGACCTGGATGCGCAGAAGTTGAGACATTATTTGTCTTCTTATACCACATAACTTATATCTAGGATGGACCCGTTGAAGTATATTTTCCAGAAAGCAATGTCGACCGGGAAGTTGGCTAAATGACAAATGTTTTTGAGTGAGTTTGATATTGTGTATGTGACACAAAAGGAGATAAAAACACAAGCCTTGGCTGATCATCTTGCGGAGAATCCAGTCGACGAGGAGTACGAACCGCTCAAGACTTATTTTCCCGACGAGGAAGTTCATTTGTGGTGAAGATATTTCTGAAGTGTATCCTGGTTGGAGAGTAATTCTTTGATGGAGCGGCAAATCACCAAGGGGAAAGGTATCGGAGCAGTCTTAGTATCAGAATCTGGTCAGCATTATCCTATGGCGGCTAAACTCCAATTTAATTGCAAACACAACATATCTGGGTATGAAGCTTTCATCCTCAATTTAAAGATGTCAATCGATATGACATTCATGAGCTTCTAGTCATTGGAGACTGAGACTTACTGATTCATCAAAGTTCTAAGAGAATGGGCCATGAAGAACCCAAAAAATCACACTGTACATGCAGTATATACAGAAGTTGTGCAAGAAGATTTTGCAAGATTGAGTTCAGGCACACTCCCAGAACACAGAATGAGTTGGCCGATGCTCTTGACACTATTGCCTCAATGATTAAGCATCAGAATACAAGTTATACTGATCTCTTGGATATAGAGGTAAAAGAGCAGCATGTCCATTGTTCACATATTGAAGAGGAGCCAGATGGTTTGCATTGGTATTTTGACATCAAGAAGTATTTAGAGGATCGAGACTTATCCTGAGAATGCAACGTTCAACCAGAAGAAATCGATACACCGTATGGCCTTTAATTTCATTGCAAGTGGGGAAATCCTTTATAGGAGGACTCCGAATTTGGGTCTTCTCAGATGTGTTGATGCTAGTGAAGCTGCAAAGCTTCTGGAACAGATACATGTGGGAGTTTGTGGTACTTCATATGAATGAACTCACTTTGGCGAGGAAGATCTTTCGAGCCGGTTATTTTTGGATGACTATGGAACATGATTGTTGCAAGTTTGTGCAGAAGTGTTACAAGTGTCAAGTGCACGGTGATTTGATTCGAGTGCCGGGCTCATAGCTCAATTGCTATGAGTTCACCTGTCCATTTGTAGCTTGGGTCATGGATGTCATTGGTCCGATAGAGTCAGCCGCCTCTAACAGACACAGATTCATTTTGGTTGCTATTGATTACTTCACCAAGTGGGTGGAAGCAGTTTTCGTATAAGTCAGTGACCAAAAAGGTTATAACAGATTTTGTTCGCAACAACTTGATATGTAGGTTTGCAGTACCAGAATCCATCATTACTGACAATGGAGCGAATCTCAACAGTCATCTGAACAGAGAGATATGTGAACAATTCAAGATTACTCACCGAAATTCTACCGGCTTATCACCCCCAAATGAACGGAGCTATAGAAGCCGCCAACAAGAACATATATTTTTTTGTGGAAAATGATTGATAATCGCAGAGGTTGGCATGAGATGCTGTCGTATGCTTTGTTAGGTTTACCGGACGACTGTCAGAACATCAGTTGGAGCTACTCCGTATTTGCTAGTATATGGAACAGAAGCAGTTATACCTGCAAAAGTTGAAATACCTTCATTGAGAATCATCCAAGAAGCCGAATTGAGTGATGCTGAATGGGTTCGCAAGTGGATTGATCAGTTAGCATTGATTTATGAGAAGAGAATGGTTGTTGTTTGTCATGGTCAACTGTATCGATAGAGAATGATTCGTGCTTTTTCACAAGAAAGTAAGAGCCAGGATATTCGAAATTGGTCAGTTAGTCCTCAAACGCATTTTCCCTCACAAGGATGAGTACAAAGGGGAAATTTGCACCAAATTGGCAAGGACCCTACATGGTTCAGAAAGTGTTATATGTAGATGGATGGCACCAAATGGCCGAAACCAATCAACTCAGATGCTGTCAAGAGATACTTTGTGTGAAGTTTCAGTTTCCTTATCATTTCCTTCTAATCATTCTATCTGCTTGTAACCGTTTTGTTTAGAATCTATCACTATGTAATGAACTACGTCTGACCTGAATTCTCAAAAATGAGATACGTAGGCGGCCTATGTCGGCCTCGGTCACCCCTTTACCCCCTTTAATATTTTCCTTGTATTTGAACTACATTCGATCTGATTTTTTCGAAAATAAGATACGTAGGCAGCCTATGTCGGAATCGGTCGGTTTCTTTGTAAATTTCCTATTTTGTTAATCCTCGAGAGGGGCCCCTACGTTTGACCTGATTCCTGCCTCAACGGGATATATAGGTGCCACAAGGGCTCGGTCATATCTCCCGAAAGATTTCTATTTTTCTTTACAATAGAATCTGGGACAAAATATTTGAGAGGGACTCGAAAATTATATAAAAAGAGATCTTTTCAAACAAGTCGAGACTAAAACGCCATCGAGATCTGTATCTGGGACAATTTTTGAGATGATCTAAAAAATTTCATCATTTGATCATTAACGACTCGGTATGCGCCAAGACAATTAACTGGGACAGTAACTTTTGAGGAGGACCTCAAAAATTTCAATAAAGTTCATCGAAAGCATGGAACAACTTTGAATACTTCCAAGCAAGTGATCACATAGACCTCGGTGCATGAACCTCAAAGACGTTCATTAAGCTTGACGTGACATGACACTTGGCAGTGACCTTTCCCAAATATTTCTTTGTTGAAAATCTATTTTTCTTAAAACTTTTCTTTTGTGTTTAAATAATTTTTTGCATAAAAATATTTTGTCTTATCTATCAAGAAGTGGGAGGTCGGAGAAATCAACCAGAGATATCAGACAAGGAGAGGACAACCGAGGAGATCGACACAGATCAGTTCATTTTTCTTAAACTAACAGTTTTCTGTGGACGCGGGTCTATAAGTTTACCTCAAAATCAGCATATTTCACCATTCAATAAATATGGAGAAGTTAAAAGGGAGAAGAGCTCTCTAAAATTGACAATTTTTCTGTGGATTCAAGAAATATTTTATTCTTTTCATATCAAAGATTTGGGAATATTAATAACATCATTTCATTCAAACTCTTCAACAAGGCGAAGTCCATAATGAACATACGATTATGTTCGGAGTGGGAACAAATGAAAACATTGAAGAGAGAAACTTTATTGTTTTCCATCAACTAGAAATACCTGGAAGACGTTCATCTGCGTTATATTATCAGATATGATAATATTCTTACCCTGAAGGTTATTTATATTGTATCGTTGAATGAGATGATGTCTCTACTCTAAGATTTAATCATATTGTATTGTCGATTGAGATGATACCACTACCCGTAGAGTCATGTATATCGTATTGTCAATTGAGGCGATACCACTACTCTAAGGGTTATTTTTATTTGTATTGTCGATTGAGATGATACCGTCATCCAGAAGATACCTAGAAGATCACCTATGTTGCTTAGTGAAACATTATCTTCGTTCGGTACCAGGGATTGCATCATCCAAAAATGATTCATGCATCGCGGGAAAAAAGTCATGCATTGCGGGAAAATATCCATGCATCGCGGAAAATATCCATGCATAGCGAGAGAAGGAATTCATGCATAGCAAGAGAAAGAGTCATACACCGCAAGAGAAAGATTCGTGCATCGCAAGGGAAGATTCATGCATTGCAAAACGAGATTCATGCATCGCGGGAAGGAAAGTCATGCATCACGAAGGAAATATTCATACATCGCGGGAGAGAAGATTCATGCATCGCGGGAAAAAGAATAATTCATCGCAAGAAAAAAGATTCATGCATTGCAAGAAAAGATTCATACATCGTGAGAAAAGAAGTCATACATTGCAGGAAAAGATCCATGCATCGCGAAAAAGATCCATGCATAGCGAGAGAAGAAATTCATGCATAGCAGGAGAAAAAGGCATACACCGTAAAAGAAGGATTCATGCATCGCAAGGGAAGATTCATGCATTGCAAGACGAGATTCACGCATTGCGGGAAAAATCCATGCATCGCGGGAAAGAAAGTCATGCATCACGGAGGAAAATTCATGCATTGCGGGAGAGAAGATTCATGCATCGCGGGAAAAAGATTCATGCATCGCAAGAAAAGAGATTCATGCATTGCAAGAAAATATTCATACATTGCAAGAGAATATTCATGCATCGCGGGAAAAAGATTCATGCATCGTGGTAAAGGAATTCATACATCGCGAGAAAAGGATTCATGCATAGCAAGAGAAGGAGTTATGCATCGCAAGAGAAAGATTTACCCATCACAAGAGAATCAACATCAACTACATCATTTTCCTTTGTAAAGACGATATCAAGAGAACTATCAACATATTACATCAGCCTATTTTATTACTTTGACATCAAAAGAAATGTGTATTGAAGATTATATTGCAAATATGAGACACAAGCTTTATTTGCTTCACGTCAAACCCGATAGAGTTGACGTCAAATGTTCAAGGATAACAGTTAAGTGTCAACACTGTCTCCCATTTGAATTGCATTTTATGCTAATGAGTTTTATCTCAGTCCTTTTCGAGAGCATCTGAAAGAATGAATTCTCCAAAACAAACCACAGGTGCGGATGACATAAAAAAGGGTGCAACACAACGTGGAACTTTTCTTAGCAGCGAACTGGTACATAGTCCAAAGAAGAGTGCCAAACTCTTAGGACGCGAGTAGAGGAGCAACTTCCACCATAATCAAACCACACCCCTATCAGAAGGCATGTGGGTTTTTCTTTAGGTGTCCTGGTTTCAGTTTTGCATCCACAAATTTTTGGTCTCCACGAGAGGTATCTTTCCAATCTGAGTGACAATGCACCAAGAGCTTTGGAAATTATGTCCATGTAAGTTCTTAATTATGGGTGTGAAGTGTGCCACATTCAGGGCTAAGAGGTTGCAATCATTTTTTTCATACTCGACTTACTTGTCACTCCTCCAGAACCAAAGGTTATCTCGCAAAATAGATTTCCTTTTCAACCGATTGAGTCGAACTACAAGCAGCCTGATTCCCTGAGTTGAGGAATATGTAGGTAGAATCGGTGTTGAAACTCGGTTGTATTCCATCATTCACTCTTAAATCTTATTCTCGAGCATTTTGGTCTCTTCATAATTCAATATCAGGATGACTTATGAATTCTTTCAGAATCGTGCGTTAAATCAAGCATATCGAACTACAAGTGGCCTGAATTCTCATATAGCCTGAGATATGTAGGAAACCCATTTACGGGGTTCGGCCATAATTCCTAAAGTCCGTACCAAATCACTTTTCTGAAAGATGAAGATGTGCTCGACCAAAATTGGGTTAGTCAATTTCATTTTTCTTGAATTTCTTGCATCTATCCAAGTGAAATGAGGGACAATTGTTGACACCCAATTTTGACCCTCCCCCGATAACGATTAATTTTTGAGCTTCTTAGATTTCAAACGATTTAAAATATTATAAAATTTATAAAAAGAAAAAGAAAAATGGTTTGCAAGTTATTTCAAGTAGTTTTGTCACTTTTTTTTACAACTTTCAAATAATATATATGTTTTTAAATAATTATCTATATAATTAATATATTTTATGATTATTTGAAAGTCGTCTCAAAAAGACTTTGTTTTAATTAAATATTTGGTTAGTTAGTTTAGTTATAATAGATTATATTTTGTATTATTTAGTTTATATTTGAGTTAACTATTTTATTTTGTTAAGATCAGGAAGCTCGTTGTTTAATTTTATTAATTCGTCTTACTTATTTATTAGTCGAGTTTGCTAAGTAGATTCAATTTGGTTATTCCAGGGACAAATTGTAATTCACTTGGACCCATTCCCATTCCTAATTTTCAGCCCACAAAACTCAGCAATAACATCCTAACCGGCCCACCAATTTTATTTCTTTTAATTCAAACCAACAACATACATTCCAACATTATTCCTAGACCACTTTTAGTATCCTGACCCAGCCCCATTCCCAACTCCTAAAAGAAAGCCAAATGCTCACATTGTCATCAGCAAAAAACGACAACAACTCCAATGTTCAAGCGATTTCAAACGGATATAGACGGAAGCAGACGAAAAGCAGTCTGTTGCGTTTCCTCTGTCTTCTTCTCTCAAATCGTACAGTAGCAGAAGCACGCGTCTGTCCCTATTTCCTTTTCCGGAATGGGACGAAATTTCAGGGAAAAGGTGTTTAGCTCAAATGGTGAAAGAATTGGGAGTTTTGAATTCAAAAATGAGCATTGAATTCGGATTTTTGTCCATTTTCTCCCTCCAGATTTTACCATAATGTCCCTCTATATAATACCCTTTCTTATTCATTGTGTGGAGGGTGGGAATTTTTTTTTGGAATTTTGGAGAAACACCAAAGCTACTGGTTAGGACACTTATAGACAAATACTTAGAAAAGAAAAATTTGCAGAGAACAACGAGAAAAAATGGAAAAATTTGGGAAAAGAATTTGGAAAAGGTAGGAGGAAATAGTGGAAAATAAAACTTGCATCTTAGATTAGTATAGCGGATAGGCATAAAGAATTTCTTTCTCGTTCATTGCCTGTCGGGATTCATAGGAGTACCCGAAGTTCACTTTGTGTGGTGGAATAGCTAGTTTCAGTTCTTCACCGTCTCGGATCGCTGTTCGGAAGAAGGTAACCTCTCCTCATTTATAATATTTTTTCCTGTCTGTTGTATTTCACAATGTGTTTCTAGTGTCTCGGAGGTCTATGTTGCTGCAGCTTGTCATTGAATTCTTGGTATCCCAATATGTTGTGTATAAGCATGTCAAACAGTGATTATCGAGGCCTCATTCTATAGATTTCTTGTGTGTGTGTTGTTACTATTGCTATATCTGTTACTTGAAATAAGCATTTTTATCTTTCACCCCTTTTATGAAATTATGAGTGCTAAAAGTTCTTTTTCCACCCATGCCTAGAATTATCTAATCTTTTATACTACTTTGCTAGTATTATGTGCTAGTTTTGGTTCATTGTTTAGGATGCTTAGCTTCTTTTAGTATCATATGGCCCTATTGCTACTTTTCTCGCTACATGTTGGTCATTGTTGGGTAGAATACTTGCTCTTTTAGTTCTTGATGTTGCTCGAATGTGTGGAACTTTATATAAAGCTTGTTTTTTTCTTGTTCACAAATGGTCATCTTATCTACTTCAAACTCTGTAGAATAAATTGCTTTAATATTAGGCAATTTACTATGGAAATTGAATCTTTATTTTTTGTTCTAGCTAGTAGCTTTCTCGTACTAATAGGTTACTGTCTCATGTTAAAAAAAATAGAATTAATTCCTTAAATGTTTGAAGTTCATTATTATTATTAAATTGCATGCTTAGGATTCTGCAAAGAATGATGCTAAGTTCTAGCAGGTGTGATTGATTTACCTTTACATCCTTCAGTGGCCTAATGCGTTCACATTCTCATCTCTTTGATGTGCACATATGCTTCTCCTTAAGGAAATTTACTTTGACTACCTTATTTAATTGAATAATAATTCTCAAGACCACTGTGTTTGTTTTGAATAAATACATGCCCGTATTATCTTTCTCACGGTAGACATTTTTTGTCATATAACTAGTGTGGAAATTGTTTTGATCTTATCTACTTAAATTACTCGAGAATCGTGATTTAAATTCATTTTCTTTTATAGCCATTTACTAATCTCTTTCTTTCCTTCCATTGTTGCATGTAAAATTTGCAGAGAACAACGAGAAAAAATGCAAATTTTTTTTTTACTCGAGTCAGCCAACTATGAAAAATCGACGAACAGGACTTGAAGTTGGAAGAATGCGAAAGCGGAGGATAATTGAAAAGATTAGGCCAAAGGCCCACTCTGTATATAAAAATGATTGTATTTTGTTATTATTGGGCCAAAGCCCATTTAGTCATTAAGTTTATTATTTTGTTATAGTTTAGGATAGGTGAAGAATTCGGCCTGAGGCCCAAAGAAATATATTTATTTTATGTTAGTCTAGGACAGGAACCACGTGTTGGACCAAAGGTTCGAAAGACAGAAATCAGGCCCAAATACTGGCTCAGACGGACAGGAAAACAAGATTTGGGCACAAATCTCTTTCCCTCATCATTTTGATTATGCTTATTTACTTGTTAATATCTGTTGTTAATCTTAAGGTCGAAAAATTTCAAATCCCCGAAAGATACCCATTTTGAATTAATCACATAACTAAATTATTCGTCTTTTACTTGACTTAAAAATAAATTAAAAAAAAAGAAAATTTTACAAAAAAATACTTTACTTAGATAATATTTCAATATTTTCCTTTTTCTCCCTTAAAATGGTTCTAACTACAAAATAGTTCAATTTTGCAATTCAAGTTAAGTTAAAATTAAATTTAGCCAAATAGTTAATTGTCGGATAATCGCGTATTAGTGGGCATTTCAGGTGCTTTCAAACCCTTCCCGAAATGATAATATGAATCCCGAACCTCTGAAGTATTTGTCATTAGATTTTTCTATTTTTAATCTTTTGAGAAAAATCAGTTTTCTTAATTTTACCTCAAAACTTAAGTGCGACTCTTTAAAAGT
>NW_026020831.1:0-4973 GCF_900185275.1 Solanum verrucosum
AGGTTTGATAAATCCCTTACCCAAGAGATCCTGAAGCTGAACACTGAGCTCCTTGAGCTCTGCAGGAGCCATCCGATATGGCGGAATAGAAATAGGCCGAGTACCTGGCTCAAGCTCAATAGGAAAATCAATATCACGCTCTGGGGGTAGGCCAGGTAGGTTAGTAGGAAACATCTAAAAGTCACGAACAACAGGAACTGACTCAACCGGAGGAACCTCCCTACTCACATCACGCACATAGGCCAAATATGATAAGCATCCACTAGCCACTAGCCTCCTAGCACGAATAAAAGAGATAACCCAAACTGGTGTGCTACCACGAGATCCCTGCCACACCACCGGAGGGATACCATGAATGGTTAAGGTAATGGTCTTAGAAAAGCAATCTAAAACAGCGCGATAAGGGGATAACCAATCCATGCCCAGAATCACATCGAAATCAACCATGTCAAGCAATATAAGGTTAGGCCCGGGTGTCACGCCCCTTGATAGTAACTAAGCAAGTTCGAAATACCTGATCCACTACTAAAGACTCACCCACGGGGGTCGACACACGCAACGGCGCTACCAGAGGCTCAGACATCATACTCAATCGAGAGGGCATAGTAAACAGAAAACATACGAAAAAGTAGAGCCTGGATCAAATAAAGCCAAGGCGGGGTTACTGGCATAAAAGAATAGTACCTGTGATCAGATCGTCTGATGCCTCAGCCTCAGCTTCCGCCCTCGCTGGAGCTGCGTAGAAATGGCTATGTCTGCCTCTGCCCTGACCATCGAACCTACCACCTGACCTGCCTCCTCGGGGACCACCCCGTATACCTTACTGACCACCTCTACGGTCCTGACCCTGGCCACGGCCTCTAGCTGGAGGTGCTGGTAAAGCTGGGGGGAGCTGCATGAGGAGCGGGAGCAATCCTACTATGCTGAGGGCAGTCCCTGGCCCATTGATCCATCTCACCACACTCATAGAAACCCTGTCGAGGGCGACTCCCAGAAGAACGACTACTATGGCCTGAAGAACCCGACTGAAACACCTCGCGGCCCTGACTCGAACTAGCCTCACTCCGACCACAATCTGATGCCTGAAGAGAGGCCTGTGTAGGTCTGCTAGACTGACCCTGTCGAAACCGTCGTCTGGCCCTGTCATGATAATCTCTAGACCTAGGGCGGGAGACACTGTAGCTGCCCTCATGCCTAGCCCTCTTCTCGCTACCCTCTTGGGCCTCGCGATGAAGATGCTCCATAGTACTAGCATGGTCAACTACGTCTAAAAAGGATCGACCCGCAGAAACTAAGGATTGGGTCTTAAGCCGAAGCTGCAATCTCAACCCACGAAAAACGCACCTAACTCTCTCCTCCTCTGTAGGTAATATCATCTCGGCATGACGGGAGAGCTCGTGGAACCTAGTCTCGTACTCTGCCACCGACATGGAGCCCTGCTCCAACCTGCAGAACTGATCCCTGAGGCGGTCTCTGACGCTACGAGGGATAAATTTGGCCAAGAAGGCCTCAGAAAACTCATCCCATGATACCGGTGGAGATCCCACTGGCCTGGTCCGAATGAATGTGCGCGCGCCACCACTGCCTGGCTGGCCCATCTAGCTGGTAAGCAATGAAGTCGGCCCCTCTAGACTTCACAAGGCCCAAAGTGTGAAGCCTCTCACGACAAGTAGTAAGAAACTCGTGGCATCCTCACCCACTGCCCCAGAAAACCTCGGTGGTGTCAACCTGAGAAACACACCAAGCATCTTCTGGTCCTCAAGCGGCATAGGTCTGTCCGCTGCCAAGGGCTGTACTCCCTCAGGTGGTATCTGGACATGAGGTGCCTCACTGTAGGCTGATCCTGCGGTACTAGTGCTGGTGTAGCTGGGGCGGGTGGCTGCTGCATCCCCCAAGCACACCTAAGAGCTGAGCAATAGCGGCCTGGAGATCTGGAGTCAAAACTAGTCCGGGTGGCGGCTGGGATGGCAACGGCCCCACCGGCTGATCTGGTATACGAAGTGCTGAAGGGTCTGCTACTGGCTCTGGATCCTCCTCTCACTCCTGGACTGATGCTGCGGCCCTCTCTCGACCTCGGGGTCGGCGTCTACCCCAAGCTGGGGCTCTGTCTGCAGGCCTGGGTGCATCACCCCCGGTCGCGCCACCTCGTGAGTGAACCATCATGCGAAAGAGTGATACAAGTGAGATTTTAAGGAACCAATAAGACACATGCTGCACGAAAGTGAAACAGAAGAGGAAATCTTTCTAAGGACATTCTGTAGCCTCCCGAAGATAAGTTACGGACGTCTCCGCACCGATCCATAAGACTCTACTAGACGTTAGCTCTATACAAGTGAGACCGGTGGACCTGAGGCACTGATACCAATTTGTTACGACCCGATTTCTCGATTCGTGATGGCACCTACTATACCCTACCAGTAGGTAAGCCAACCCGTAACCCAGAACATCAAGCAATGAGCAAAAGAGCAGAAACTAGCGAAAACAATAATCTAAACAAGAATAACAAGACGGAAGCAACCGAAAATAAATATATACAGAAATTCCTCCCAGAACCTAGAAGTCACTAGTACAGAGCTATCTAATAAAGAGTACAAGTCCCAAAAGTGGACCACAACAGAGCGTTTCTCAAAGGCAACAAGACTAGCTAAAACAAAAGAAGGAGTCAGAACAAACCCCAAAACGCCAAGTGCTCGCCCTTGTCTCCGAATCACAGCTGCAAAAGAAGGCTGGAACTAATCACCGCTGGTAACTGGTACTGGGACCTGCATCACGAAATAGATGCAGAGCATAGCATGAGTACCAACACAACAGGTTCTCAGTAGGCATCACAGGCCGACTGAGCAAAAAAGGTAAAAACAATAAGAAAGGATAGAATCTAGACACAGAGAGGTCAAAACGGATAAGAAAAGAAAGCACACGAGCATACCAGAAACAAACTAAGTACACTAAACTAAACTTAACTGGACCCCATATGCCCAGAAGGTACACTCCTGCACAAGCTCAAATAAAACCTGAACGAACCCACATAAGCCCAACAGGTACACGAAAAAGCTTAGTCTACTGAAAAAGAAGAAAATCGGGCTCCCAGCCCAAAGTAACTAAGATAATCCATCAGACTCCACCAGCCAGCAGTGCACTCCCAGCCCAGCTAGAAAGAGTGACCCTAGGGGGCACCCAACCAAACAGTCCACTCCCAGCCCAGCTAGAAAGAGGGACTCGTGAGTGAGGTAGATATCGCGAGTCGTCCTACCATGCAGTCAGCTCCTAGCCCAGCTAGAAAGAGCGACCCCGGGACACCCAGCTAGCAGCACACTCCCAGTCCAACTAGAAAGAGAGGCCCGGGGGTGATCGCTGATGCACCGAGTCTACCCAGCCAGCGATACATTCCCAGCCCAGCTAGAAAGAACGACCTCGGGGGTGATGGTATCTCCAATAGGATTCAATCCAACAACAACCACCGTGGAACGCCGTCCACTCTAAGATATCACATAAAAGGCTCCAAGCCTATACTATCTCAATCCCACGCCTCGAGTGATGCACCAAACCTTCGAGAATGTGTCGGAATCGCAGAATGAGAGAGAGAAGATACAGAAGTGCAGCAAGAAGCGATAACGCCTAATCTAAGGCTCAAACTATCAGACTCAAGTCTGCTATTCCAGTCTACAAGGAGCTAAGTCATCCGAACGACGTCGGCAGCAAGTCAAGGGTATCCAGCACACACGGGTCATAAGTCTAAGGCAATGCTAGCCTAACCTAGACTAAGGACATCATGCTTACGGTTAAGGATGAACAAGGCATGCAATACATAACATACAAGCATACAATAACATTTAGCACATAAGCATGCAACTCTACTAAACCGGTTAACATGATACTATACCCGAAATGTGGCCAATCGATCCTAACATAAGGTAACTAATCAAACTAAGGTAGTAAACTGGTACTCACCCCCAATTCACTCCAATCGACAGATTTTTACACAATTAAGCTCAATCTAAAAGAAAGGAAGTCGTAGCCTACCTTAAGGCCAATCGCGCGCTCTCCAAATCACTTTACCGGAGATTTCCCTTTCCGAACAGTCTCGAAACGCTGCCCCGCTATCAAAAATAGAGTCACAAACGTTACTACGGTCATTTAGACACCAAAATAACAACAAACGAAGACTGGTCAATTTTGGAGTCAAAACGGGAATCGTGGGACCCGCACCGAACTGTCCAAATTTGACTCTGTCAAGAGACCCTAAACAACACTCCAAACTTGTTTTGGAACACAATCCGAGGCTCAAAACACAGCAAAAACCAACAAGCAAGAAACCACACTTTAATCAACTAAAAGAAACCGTATAGCAGTAGTCTAAACTCGGAATAAACTAGAATCGAAAGGTGCCCAGCACTCATTGAACACTCTACGACAAAGTCACGATAATTCTCAACATTTGGGACTTCGAATCACCCAAAACCGAGTTAAAATGAGTGAGATATGACCAAAACAAAAGTACCAAAATTAAAGACTCGAAAAAAGTACTGCAGTCAGGTTTTATCGCGAAATTACCTCGAACCACGTGGACCCAACAACTTCCGAACACTCTACCGCAAAGCCACCGAAAATACGAAGCTCCCGCACTTCGAATCGCCTAAATCGGACAAAAGATGAGAGAGTTATGAGGGTTTAAGTTTTGGGAAATGTTGCTGGTTTTTCTGCAATAAATAGCAGATTTGCTGCAATTTTTCCAAAACTTAAAAACTCCGACGGGGTGATCCGAACTCGTTCGGAACCCCGTGCACGCAAACGAGATATGCAACCATACCAAATTCGATATTCCGGACTCAACGGAGAAGTCGAAATTTCGATCAAAGGTCATCTCGAGAAAAAGTGGGTCCCACTTCCAAAGGCCATTTTAAGTCAAAACCCACAAAAGGGCTCGGAAAGATATCAAAAACCTCGGGACACAAAAGAAGGGTCAATCTAGACCA
>NW_026020832.1:0-6674 GCF_900185275.1 Solanum verrucosum
TTACTACTCTTTGCACTTGATGTGACCCTTTATTTGCATTTCAGTTCACTTTTGCTTATCTTGCTCAGTCGGCCGATGATGCCTACTGGGTACCTGTTGTTTTGGTACTCATGCTACGCTCTGCATCTATTTTGTGATGCAGGTCCGAGCACTAGTAGCCAGCGTTGATCGAGCTCGGAGTAGACTTATCCGGAGACGGGGGTGAGCACACGGCGTTTTGTACTATTTCAGTCTCCATCTGTATATATAGACTTGTCTTTTTCCTTTCGAGACAGTCTAGTCTCTGTTGTCCAGTTTTGGGACTTGTACTCATTTTGTAGTAACTCTGTACTGGTGACTTCCAGGTTCTGGGAGGGATCTTTATTTGTATATAGGTTTTTTGGTTTGTGTCCGCCTGTTTATATTTGTTATTTGCCTACTCTTGTTTAATTTCTACCCTCAGACCCATTACTTGTTGTTCCGGGTTACGGGTTGGCTTACCTGCTGGCGGGTTATAGTAGGTGCCATCATGACTTGGTAAATCGGGTCCGTGACAAATTGGTATCAGAGCTCCAGGTTCGTCGGTCTCACTTGTACAGAGCTAACGTCTAGTAGAGTCCTGCAGATCGGTACGGAGACGTCCGTTACTTATCTTCGGGAGGCTACAGGATGTCTTTAGGAACGTGTTGCTTTTGTATCACTGTCGTGCATTGTATGTCTTATCGGTTTCTGAAATTTTACTTGTATCACTCTTTTATAAGGATGGATCGCACGCGTGGTAGGGCCCCAGCTAGGGGTAGAGGCCGACCTCGAGGTCGTGCCAGAGCTACAGCACCAGCCCAGGACCGAGAACAAACTCTGGAGCCGGTGATAGAGCCACCAGCAGTTCCAGCACAGCAGCAACCGATGGGCCGGGACCAGCCCAGCCACCGCCCGAGCCTGTGGTAGCTCCAGATATACAGGCGATGCTCGTACAGATACTAGCTGCCATTGGGGGTATGCAGCAGGCCCCATCTCCAGCCGTTCCAGTACCGCAGAGTCAGCCTACACCAGTGGTACCGGTTGTTCAGCAGCTAGCGGCACCGGTTGTTCAGCCTGACGATTTGGAGGGCGTCATGCCACTACGGGAGTAGAAAATGCTCGGGGTGTTCCTTAGACTATCACCGCCGAGGTTTTCTGGGGCAGTGGGGGAGGATGCCCACGAGTTTCTAGTTACTTGCCGCGAGCGGCTACAGACTTTGGGTTTGGTGGAGTCGAGAGGAGCAGACTTCAGCGCTTACCAGTTAGACGGTCCGGCCAGGCAGTGGTGGCGTACATACTTAGAGACCAGGCCAGCTGGGTCTCCACCGGTCACATGGACTGAGTTTTCAGAGGCCTTCTTGGCCCGATTTATTCCCAGGAGCATCAGAGATCAGCTCAGAGATCAGTTTGCTCGGTTAGAGCAGGGCTCCATGACAGTATCAGAGTATGAGGCCCGATTTCACGAGCTCTCCAGGCATGCCGCCATGATATTACCTACTGAGGAGGAGAGGGTTCGTTGTTTTGTTCGGGGCTTGAGACTACAGTTGCGGATTGAGAATCAGTCTTTAGTCTCAGCGGGCCGCTCATTTCTGGATGTAATGGACCATGCCCGCACTATCGAGCAGCTCCGTCGCGAGGCCCAAGGGGGCAGCGGCAAGAGAGCTAGACATGAGGATAGCCATGATAGGCGCCGTTTCAGACCTCGAGAGTCTTATGATAGATCCAGCAGAGGTTTCAGTCGGGTCAGTCTAGTAGCCCCTTCCAGGCTTCTCTCCAGGCATCGGAGGGTGATCAGCACCGCCATATTGGTTTTAGTGCCGGTCCTAGTCGGGACCGAGATAGTTCACAGATGGGTTCTTCTGGCCGGGGTAGCCGACCTCCAGCTCTCAGTCGACAGTCCCAGGGGTGTTATGAGTGTGGGGAGTTAGATCATTGGGCCCGCGAGTGTCCCCATCGCAGGTTAGCCTTACCCGCTCCACAGGCAGTTAGGCATGCGCCAGCACCTCCAGCTAGAGGCAGAGGCCAGGGACAGGACCGTAGGGGTGGTCACCAGGGTATACGGGGTGGTCCCCGAGGAGGCAGATTAGGGGGCAGAGCCGATGCACAGGGTAGGGGAGTCCAGGTCCACTTTTATGCAGCTCCAGCTAGAGCAGATGCTGAGACCTCGGACGATGTGATCACAGGTACAGTGTTATTATGCCAGCAGCCCGCCTTGGCTTTATTTGATCTAGGCTCTACTTTTTCGTATGTTTCTGTTTACTATGCCTCTCGATTGAGTATGATGTCTAAGCCTCTGGTAGCGCCGTTGCGTGTGTCGACCCCTGTGGGTGAGTCTTTAGTAGTGGATCAGGTATTTCGATCTTGCTTAGTTACTATCCAGGGGCGTGACACCCGGGCTGACCTTATATTGCTTGACATGGTTTATTTTGATGTGATTCTGGGCATGGATTGGTTATCCCCTTATCGCGCTGTTTTAGATTGCTTTTCTAAGACTGTTACCTTAGCCATTCCCGGTATTCCTCCGGTGGTGTGGCAGGGATCTCGTGGTAGCACACCAGTTGGGGTTATCTCTTTTATTTGTGCTAGGAGGCTAGTGGCTAGCGGATGCTTATCATATTTGGCCTATGTACGTGATGTGAGTAGAGAGGTTCCTCCGTTTCAGTCAGTTCCTGTTGTTCGTGACTTCATAGATGTGTTTCCTACTGATCTACCTGGCCTACCCCCAGAGCGTGATGTTGATTTTTCGATTGAGCTTGAGCCAGGTACTCGGCCTATTTCTATTCCGCCATATCGGATGGCTCCTGCAGAGCTCAAGGAGCTCAGTGTTCAGCTTCAGGATCTCTTGGGTAAAGGATTTATCAGACCTAGTGTATCACCTTGGGGTGCCCCAGTCCTCTTCGTGAAGAAGAAGGACGGTACTATGCGATTGTGTATTGGCTACAGGCAGTTGAACAAGGTGACGGTGAAGAACCGTTACCCCATGCCTCGTATTGATGATTTGTTTGATCAGCTTCAGGGTGCCGTGGTATTTTCTAAGATTGATTTAAGATCCGGCTACCACCAGTTGAGGATTAGGGCAGCGGACGTCCCTAAGACCGCATTTAGGACTCGTTATGGCCATTATGAGTTCTTGGTGATGTCGTTTGGGTTGACTAATGCCCCTGCCGCCTTCATGGACTTGATGACACGTGTGTTCAGGCCATACCTTGATTTATTTGTCATTGTCTTCATTGATGACATACTGGTATACTCGCGGAGCCGGAGTGAGCATGAGCAACATTTGAGGATAGTGCTCCAGACTTTGAGAGATCAGCGGCTTTATGCCAAGTTCTCAAAGTGCGAGTTTTGGCTTGAGTCTGTAGCCTTCTTGGGGCACGTGGTGTCCAAGGAGGGTATTAGGGTTGATCCGACGAAGATTGAGGCTATTCGTGATTGGCACAGGCCCACCTCTGTGACTGAGATTCGTAGCTTCGTCGGATTGGCAGGCTACTATAGGCGTTTTGTTGAGGGATTTTCTACTATAGCAGCGCCTTTGACTCGGTTGACTCGCCAGGATGTTCCCTTTGTTTGGTCAGAGGAGTGTGAGGCGAGCTTTTTGAGGCTCAAGGAGTTATTGACCACCGCTCCTATATTGACTCTTCCAGTTGAGGGCGAGGGCTTCACGGTTTATTGTGACGCATCCGGGATTGGTTTGGGTTGTGTTCTGATGCAGCAGGGCCGCGTTATTGCTTATGCGTCGAGGCAGCTTAAGTCGCACGAGCGCAACTACCCCACTCATGACTTAGAGTTGGCGGCGTTGGTTTTTGCGCTTAAGATTTGGAGGCATTACCTGTATGGAGTTCGATGCGAGATCTATACTGATCACAGGAGTCTTCAGTACATCATGAGTCAGAGGGACCTTAATTCGAGGCAGCGTCGTTGGATTGAGCTCCTGAAGGACTACGACCTCTCTATTCTGTATCATCCGGGCAAAACGAATGTAGTAGCGAACGCCTTGAGTCGGAAGGCAGTGAGTATGGGTAGTCTAGCTTTTCTTTCTACTACGGAGCGACCATTAGCTTTGGACATCCAGTCCTTAGCTAACCGGATGGTACGACTTGATATCTCTGATTCCCGGTGTGTACTAGCTTATGTGGATGCTCAGTCATCTCTGCTGGATCGAATTTGCAGCCGTCAGTTTGAGGATGAGGACTTAGTGGCACTTCAAGATCGAGTTTTGGGAGGCGGGGCAAGCTTAGCCCCAGGTATATAGGTCCTTTTGAGATATTGAGGACAGTTGGGGAGGTCGCATATGAGTTAGCTTTGCCCCCGGCCTTTTCAGCTATCCACCCAGTTTTTCATGTCTCGATGTTGCGGCGGTATGTTCCTGATGAGTCTCATGTGCTCCAGTATGATGCAGTCGAGTTGGATGATCGTTTGACATTTGTAGAGGAGCCAGTTGCCATTTTAGCCAGAGATGTGAGGAGATTGCGCTCGAGAGCCATTCCTGTTGTTAAGGTCCGTTGGAGACATCGTCCAGTTGAGGAGGCTACCTGGGAGACCGAGCATGAGATGCGGGCACAGTTCCCCGGCTTATTTGAGCATTCAGGTGCTTCTTGACTCTTACTTTCGCGGACGAAAGTTCGTTTAGTAGTGGATATTGTAATGACTTGAAAAGTTGACTTTGGTCAACCTTTTTGGAAGTCGTGCTCAGATGAAAATTCTGACAGCGAGGTTAGCTTCGGAAGATCGATTTTGGTCTAGAACGACCCTTTGTTCACTTCCCGAGGCTTTAGATGGCAATTGTGGAATCTGGTTCAAAATGATACTGGGTGTGGGACCCACTTTTCATCGAAGCGAGCTCCAAATGGAAATTCCGCCTTCACCGTTGAGTCCGAAATATCATTTCCAATCAGATTCCATATAAGGTTTGTATTTTTTCCGACTCCGAAACATCGAAATTTAAGTTTGAAGGGTTGTAAAATTTTGACGCGGCGGTGACGTGGCAGAGCCACGTGACGCCACGTGGCAGCGGAGTGGAAATATGGAAATTTCCAGAATTTAGGACGAAATTCGTCCATTTTTTTTCCTCAACTTCAACTTAAGATTGCTCCTTCATTTTGAGTCCAAATTAAGTGATTCAAAAGGCAAACTTCAAGAGAATTTCGAGGGGAATCTAGCGGTGGTCTCAGAAACGCGAGGGGAGGCTTCATTTGAGGTAAGAAATCGATTTTTAGCCACTGCCAGGGTGATTTCCGGATGGTTTTGTTGTTGAATTTTGAAATGTGAGTTCTTGATCATCGTAAGTCCGTTTTGAGTCATTCTTGAGGCTAACTTGTAGAGTTTTTTGCAAGGATCGTCGTGGTATAATCTGTTTGGGTTGAAAGGGCCTCGTTTTTCCGGAAATTGGTGAACTAGGGGCTGCTACTTTTAATTGTTGTGGCTGATTTGCGGTGTTTTAAGCATCTGTTTGTGCTATAATTTTGGGGTATTAGTTTAGTAAGGTATTTGGGACGTTTCCACGGATTCGATTTCGAGATCCTAAATGTGGGCCCCACAATCCCGTTTTAGACCCGATTTTGGGTCCGTCTCCGAAAAATATAATTTTAGTGTCAATATATTCGTAATGACGAGGTGATTAACCTTTTGTTAGTGGGGAAGCATTTGGAGACCGTTCGGAGAGGAAAAGATCCGGTACCGTGAGTCGGAGCACGCGTGGTCGGCTTTCAGGTAGGCTATGGCTTTCTCTCGTGAGATTGAGCATGTTTAGGCAACTGTTTATTGATTTTCTTGAGTATGGAGGGGTTCGGGTGTCGAGCATGCTAAATTTCTATAATTCCTGCTTTAGACCTTATTTCGGGAAAGTGTTGGATTATGACAGCATGTCTCTTGATATTATTGAATATCCATATCTTGTGGTGTATATGATAATATTGATTTGAAGTATGTTTGGCCTTAGTCTAGGCTTAGACTAGTGTTGCCATAGACTTGCGAGATTTCGGATGTCGTTGGGTAGTAGAACTTTGTCCGACGTCGTTTCGGATGATCAGCTCCTTGTAGACTGATATAGCAGACTTGAGTCTGATAGTCGGTAACTCAGCTTATGACCTTGTATCCATAATGCCCTGCTTTTCTATTAGCTACAGTACCCGGTTAGAGTCCGTGGTCCAGCTTACTTATGTCCAGGCTTAGCTACAGTACCCGGTTAGAGTCCGTGGTCCAGCTAACCTGTGATCTGGTTTTGGCTACAGTACCCGGTTAGAGTCCGTGGTCCAGCTTACTTATGTCCAGGCTTAGCTACAGTACCCGGTTAGAGTCCGTGGTCCAGCTTACCTGTGGTCTGGTTTTGGCTACAGTACCCGGTTAGAGTCCGTGGTCCAGCTTACCTGTGATCTGGTTTTGGCTACAGTACCCGGTTCGAGTCCGTGGTCCAGCCCACCCGTGCCCGACCTTTGGCTACAGCACCCGGTTCGAGTCCGTGGTCCAACCCATATAGGTTGACTCATTAGCTATAGTACCCGGTTCGAGTCCGTGGTCCAGCTTGCACGTGGTGTATTCCCAATTCCTCACTAAAGCTTCAGTTTAGTCTTGATTACTCTCATCTGTAGGTTGAGGTTTTGGGAGGTTGGAGAGATTCCGATTAAAGTCCGGGGACGTAATGGAGATCTTGGGAATAAAATTTTTAAAATTGGAAA
>NW_026020833.1:693522-919655 GCF_900185275.1 Solanum verrucosum
ATGGTCTAGTCGGTTGTTGTAATATCGCCTAATGTAAAAGTTAAGAAGGTATGAAAGGTGTGAACTCTTACTATGGCTTCTTAAGGGTTTCTATATAGTGTAAGGGAGGGTATGGGACTTCTCTTTGCACATTGCACTTGTGGATACTAACAGATAGGCGTAGTGGTGTTCTCTTATGATTACGATGATTATGACTTATGTATGTTGGAGCTTTGTTCTGTATGATCATTATGAATATGGTAAGTTATGATGAAATATGATCTTATGAATGTATGCATGACGTAGGTTGATTAATGTGATACTTGGCTTTGAATAGGGTTATGGGTTCTATTCTTTCCATTGCACTAGTATTGCTTGGGTTGTCTACACGTTGGATATATTATGTTGGTTTGGACTATGATGCTTACTTTATGTGCATATTGGATTTACTTGACAAAAAAACATGTTTTGACTAATTGTCCTTTTATGCATGTTTCAATGGTTTTTATGCATAGTAGCCATACTTAGTACGTGTTTGTACTAACCTATATTTTCCCCCTTTTCCCCAAACATTTAGGTTCGGGCCATTTAGGATTGAAACTTACTTTCAAGACACTTGGAGTTGCTTCCCCAAGTTGGTGAGTCCTCAAGTCCGAGGACAAGACCCTATGATCTAGCTTCTATATTTAGTTATTTGCTTATGTTAAAAGACATTGTTGTACTTTCCTATTTCAATACTTCTTATTGATGTAAGGGATAAGTCCCATTTTCGATACTTCTATGTCTAGATGGTACATTTTCACAAAGTTAGATTATGTTTTCATATATGAAGTGGAGTTGAAATTCCAAAGTAAAAGTTTTAAATTTTCCTGATTTTATTCTATGATACATGTTATGACGAATGCTAAGGTCTTGTATAAGACCTCTTCGAAGTCAAATACGTCGGTAACTACTAGGGGTTGCTCTCAGGTCGTTACAAACTTGGTATCAGAGCAGAAGGTTGAGAATAATGTAGGAATGATGTCACAATATACCACGTCGAGTAGAGTCTTGTTCATGTGTGTGAAGTGCACCACACTTATGAATGAGAGGTTAAAGATGATTACAAAAGGGAATTAGATGCTTAGCACCGAAAGGGTATTTAATGAGATGGGGGTCTCACGTTTTGTGAGTCCGGCTGCCCACATGGGTTTCCTCACATTTAGCAAGTCTGGATTACCCACGGTATGTGTTGTCTATGAGATGGATACCCCCACATTTAGTAAGTTAGGGTTTCTAGAAGAAATCTCCTTGACCCTTAATTATGTGCCCACATAGGACTCTAGCTTAGTGGATCCACCTAGATAGCTATGTACGAATGGTTACACCTTAGGCAAGTGTTAACCCTCTCTTTTCGGTGTGGGAGTAGAACACCGGATTCCATGTAGCTCTCATGGTCTATGTCGCTTAATGCAATATTTCCCTAATGTAAAAGTAAATGAAGGTATGAAAGGTGTGAACTCTTACTAGGGCTTTCTTAAGGGTTTCTACATAGTGTAAGGGAGGGTATGTGACTTCTCTTACACATTGCACTTGTGGGATCCTATGAGATGGTTGTAGTAGTGTTCTCTTATGATTATGATGATTATGACTTATGTATGTTTAAAGCTATGCTATGTATGATCATTATGAATACGATAAGTTATGATGAAATATGATCTTATGAACGTATGCATGAAATAGGTTACTTAATGTGATACTTGGCTTTGAATAGGGTTATGGGGTTCTGTTCTTTGTATTGCACTAGTATTGCTTGGGTTGTCTACATATTGGGTGATATTATGTTGGTTTGGACTATGATGCTTAGTTTGTGTGCATATTGGATTTACTAGGTAAAAAGCATGTTTTGCCAAAATGTCCTTTTATGCATGTTTCAATGGTTTTTATGCATAGTAGCCATACTTAGTATGTGTTTTGTACTAACCCATATTTTCTTCCTTTTCCCCTAACATTTAGGTTCGGGCCGTTGAGGATTCAAGCTTACTTCACAACACACTTGGAGTTGCTTCCCCAAGTTGGTGAGTCCTCAAGTCTGAGGACTAGACCTTGTGATCTAGCTTCTATGTTTAGTTCTTTGCTTATGTTTAAAGACATTGGTTTACTTTCCTATTTGAAGACTTCTTATTGATGTAAGGGCTAAGTCCTATTTTCGATACTTTTATGTCTAGATGGTACATTGTGACGAAGTTATATTATGTTTTTCATATATCAAGTGGAGTTGAAATTCCAAATTAAAAGTTTTAAATTTTTCGTGATTTTATTCTATGATACATGTTATGACGAATGCTAAGGTCTTGTATAGACCTCTTCGAGGTCAAATACGTCGGTAACTACTAGGGGGTGCTCTCAGATTGTTACAAACTTGGTATCAGAGCATAAGGTTGAGAATAATGTAGGAATGATGTCACAACATACCACGTCGAGTAGAGTCTTGTTCATGTGTGTGAAGTGCACCACACTTATGAATGAGAGGCTACGAGATGCTTAGGAACTTTCACCTCTTTTGTTATTCCATAGTCATGCCTAAGAGTCTTAACTCTATTTAGTCCTTTTCTTCTAATCCTTCTCTAGTGCTTATAAGCAATGAATACAGAAGGAACAATGCAAGGAGGGCCGGTGAGGAGAATATGAATGAGGCGGTTCCTTCTCAATCTCTTCAAAACCTCAAGTTCCTATTGAAGAAGGGGCTATGCCTAATGTTGAGATAAGGTTGGCTATTCATAATATGACTCAAGTGTTGACCACTCAAGTTGCTAGGGATGCTAGGGTGCAATTGAACCCCAATGCTACCACAACCGCTTCTAGGATAAGGGACTTCACAAGGATGAATCCCCCTGCTTTCTTTTTCTCCAAACTGGAAGAAGATCCACAAGGGTTCATTGATGAATTGTTTAAGGTTCTAGAGGCTATGGGTGTGTCTTCTCAAGAAAAGGCGGAGTTAGCCGCCTATCAACTCAATGATGTGGAACAAGTGTGGTATGAACAATGGAAGGAGGGGAGACCTATTAGAGAGGGTCTGATAAGTTGGGCTACATTCAAGACAACTTTTCTTGATTGGTTTTTTTCCCCTTGGAATTAAAGGAGAGGAAAATGCAAGAATTCATCAACCTCCGTTAAGGGGGTATGAGTGTGAAGGATTATGGCCTCAAGTTCACTCAATTGTCCAAGCATGCTCCTACTTTGGTGTCGGACTCTAGAGCTACAATGAACAAATTTGTTATGGGTGTATCCGATCTTGTGGTGAATAAATGTTGGTCGGCAGTGCTAATCCCAAGCATGGATGTTTCTTGTCTTATGGTTCATGCCGAACAAATGGAAGAGGAAAAGCTTAATAAAGTTGGTAGAGAATTGAAGAGGTCAAGGGCAGATGATGGAAATTCTTCTAAGGTTAGGTTTGAAATCCAAGATAAGCCAAAGTTCAAAAGAGGTTTCCCAACCAAGGTCCTCCTAACACTCCAAGGGTTAACAAAGGTAAAGTGTCTACCGTCAAGCCTCAAGAAGCAAGAGGTGGTGGTCCTTATGTTGAGAAGCCTCTTTGTACAAAGTGTGGTCGAAAACATGAAGGCAAGTACCTCGTTGGCACGGGTAATTGCTATGGTTGTGGTAAGAGCGGCCATATGAGGAGGGACTACCCTATGCTAAAGGTTCGAGGAAGGGAAAATGCTCAAGCACAACCAAGTGGCCCAAATCCCGATGCTCCTAAGAAGAATCGCTTATATGTTCTCCAATCCCGTGGTGATCGATCAAGAGAGCTCTCCGGATATTTTGACCGGTATGTTACCAGTATTTTCAATTAATGTTTATGCATTGTTGGATCCCGATGCCAATTTGTCTTTTGTAACCCCTTTAGTGGCTATAAAGTTTGATATGCTTCTCGATGTCTTAGAAAAACCCTTTTCGGTTTCTACCCCAGTGGGTGATTCCATAGTTGCTAAAAGAGTTTATAGGGGTTGTCCATATCATTTCCCAATAGAGTCACTTTGGTTGATTTTGTGGAACTTGATATGTTAGACTTTGGAGTTATATTGGGGATGAATTGGCTTCATGTTTGTTTTGCGTCCATAGATTGTAGGACCCGAATTGTGAAGTTTCAATTTCTTAATGAACCCATTTTAGAATGGAAGGGAGGAAATTCCGCCCCTAGGGGAAGGATCATTTCATGTCTAAAAGCTTGTAAGTTGATTTCTAAGGGTTGTCTCTATCATATTGTGAGGGTCAAGGATCATGAGTCCGAGATTCCTCCTTTGGAGTCGGTCCCCATAGTGAAGGATTTTTCGAAAGTCTTTCCCGATGACTTACACAGGATTTCTCCCGAACGAGAAATAGATGTCGGCATAGATTTATTGTTGGATACACAACCCATTTCAATCCCTCCTTACCGGATGGCCCCGACGGAGTTGAAGGAATTTAATGCTCATATCAATGATTTGTTGCATAAGGGTTTCATCCAACATAGTAAATCTCCTTGGGTGCACCGGTGTTATTTGTGAAGAACAAGGATGGATCTCTTCGTATGTGTATTAATTACCGACAATTAAATAAGGTGACCATTAAGAACAAGTATTCACTCGATAGGATTGATGACTTATTTGATCAACTTCTAGGAGCGAGTTACTTTTCAAAATTGATTTGAGGTCGGGTTACCACCAACTTAGTGTGAGAGGTGTTGATGTTCCGAAAATAGCCTTCCTAACAAGATTTGGTCATTTTGAGTTCTTAGTGATGTCCTTTGGTCTTAAAAATGCCCCGACGGTTTTCATGGACATTATGAATCGTGTGTTTAGAAATTATCTAGACACATTTGTTATTGCATTTATTTATGACATCTTGATATACTCTAAAAGTGAGGATGATCACATGAATCATTTGAGGATAGTATTGCAAGTCCTCAAAGATCACCAACTATACGCTAAGTTTAGCAAGTGCGAGTTTTGGCTAAGATCGGTTGATTTCCTTGGTCACATTGTTTCTAGTGAGGGTATAGAAGTTGATCCAAAGAAAACTGATGCGGTCAAAAGTTGGCCTAGACCTTTGAGTCCTTCCGACATTCAAAGCTTTTTGGGTTTGGCCGGTTACTACTGGATGTTTGTTGAAGGATTTTCATCTATTGCATCTCCATTAACGGCCTTAACTCAAAAGAAGTCCAAGTTTGAATGGTCAGAATCTTGTGAAAAGGGCTTCCAATTGTTGAAAGATAAGCTCACCTCTGCTCTGGTTTGACCTTACCAGACGACATCGAAGGGTTTGTAGTATATTGCGACGCTTCCCGAGTGGGTTTGGGTTGTGTCCTAATGCATCATTGTAAGGTTATAGCTTATGCCTCGAGACAACTCAAGGTTGAGCTAGCGGCCGTAGTCTTTGATATTATGTTGGTTTGGACTATGATGCCTACTTTGTGTGCATATTGGATTTACTTGGTAAAAAGCATGTTTTGACAAAATGTCCTTTTATGCAAGTTTCAATGGTTTTTATGCATAATAGCCATACTTAGTACGTGTGTTGTACTAACCCATATTTTCTCCCTTTTCCCCAAACATTTAGGTTCGGGCCGTTGTGGTTTCAAGCTTACTTTTTAAGACACTTGGAGTTGCTTCCCCAAGTTGGTCAGTCCCCACGTCCGAGGACAAGACCCTCTGATCTAGCTTCTCTATTTAGTTCTTTGCTTATGTTGAAAGACATTATTGTACTTTCCTTTTTCAAGACTTCTTATTAATGTAAGGGCTAAGTCCCATTTTCGATACTTCTATGTCTAAATGGTACATTGTGACGAAGTTAGATACTGTTTTTCATATATGAAGTTTCCAAAGTAAAAGTTTAAATTTTCTGTGGTTTATTCTATGATACATGTTATGACGAATGCTAAGGGCTTGTATAAGACCTCTTCGAGGTCGAATACGCGGGTAACGACTAGGGGTGCTCTCGGGTTGTTACCATGACGGAACGATTGATTATCATCCAGGTAAACCCAATGTGGTTGCATATGCCTTAGTCAGAAATCCTTTGCAAGCATTTCTTTAAGTACTTTACTATTGTTCCTTGAGTTAAGAACCATGAATGATTGTTTTACACTTGATTCAAATGGTTCAACTAATTCTAATTTACAAGTAAAGCCAATATTACTTGAACAGGTGAAAGAAGCACAAATGTTAGATGAGAAACTTGTAAAATTGACCAGAGCTGTTCAAAGTGGGGTAAAACTTGATTTTACATTTACTGAGGATGGTGGCTTGTTCTATCAAAACAGGTTATGTGTCCCTAATGATGACAAATTGAGGAGAGAAATATTGAATGAAGCACATACTTCACCATATGGAATGCATCCTGGAGGCACAAAGATGTTCCATACCATCAAATAAAATTATTGGTGGAATGCTATAAAGAGAGACATTGTGGAGTTCGTCTCTAAATATTTTGTTTGTCAACAAGTAAAGGCAGAACTTCAAGTCCCAGTGGGTTTACTACAACCCTTGTCGATGCCAAAATGGAAATGGGAGAGAATAACTATGGACTTAGTTTCTGGACTTACTTGCACTTAGAGAAATCATGATGCAATATGGGTGATTGTGGACAAGATAACCAAGAGTGCTCACTTCTTAGCAATCAGGATGGATTACTCACTTGAGAGTTTAACCGAGTTGTACATTAATAAAATTGTAAGAATACATGGATCCCTGTGTCTATTGTATCAGACCGGGACCCAAGGTTTACATCTACAGTTTGGGGTAGCTTATAGGAAGTTTTGGGTACTAAGTTGAGGTTTAGCACTTCGTTCCATCCTCAAACTGATGGCCAATTGGAAAGAGTGATGCAAATTTTGGAGGATACGCTTCGAGCTTGCATTATGGAGTTTGAAGGTAGTTGGGATAAACACTTGGCTTTGATAGAATTTTCTTACAATAATAGCTACCAATCGAGTATTGGAATGCCTGCCTATGAAGCCTTATACGGAAGAAAATGTCGGACCCCTCTTTGTTGAAGTGAAATTGGTGAAAGAAAGCTTATTGGTCCTGAAATTGTGCAACAAACAGAGGACAAGGTAAAAATTATCAAATATCATCTAAAGATTTCTTCCGATAGACAAAAGTCGTACGCTGATCTTAAAAGGTGTGATATTGAATATCAAGTTGGAGATAAAGTATTCTTAAATGTGTCTCAATGGAAAGAGATTATGAGATTTGGACAGAAAAGAAAACTTAGTCCCTGAGTTATTGGACCTTATGAGATACTTCAAAAGGGTTGGACCAGTTGCATATAAATTGGCTTTGCCACCTGAGTTAAACAAAATCCACAATGTCTTCGATATTTCTATGCTCAGAAGATATCGGTCTGATCCATCTCATGTTCTTCCAGTTGAACCTATTGAGGTTAATCCTGACTTGACATATATTGAAGAACCAATTGTAATTCAAGATCGAGAAGTAAAGAAACTTAGGAACAAGAGAATCCCCTTAGTAAAGGTACTTTGGAGGAACCATTCTAGAAAAGAAGCTACCTGGGAAAGAGAAGAGGACATGAGGATCCTATATCCGTACTTGTTCCGGGACTACTGTGAGGTAAATTCCGACACAGAATTTCTTTAAAAGGGAGAGAGTTGTAATACCCCTAAAATACTAGACCAACTCTTGCATGTCGATGACTCATTTCTTAATTACAACAATATGTTTTACACTTATATTGGGAACTTGAAATTTTGTGATATTTGCAACCTTGATTAAAATAAATTGTTCTCGTAATTTAAGGTATTGTATGGGGTTATTTACGTAATTTTTCTTATTAAAATCTAATATGAATTGAAAGTGTTGGTATCAATTATATACCTATAGGTGTATATGAATACGTTTTGTGCAGCACACAATAATTTGGGGCAGCACCCTTTAGTGACAGTTGTATATGTTAACAAACATCACTCATATGACTATATTATCACACCTCCTCTTGTGATTTTCGTTTGGAACTGATGTATAAGAACCTAAGAACATTTTCTAACCTATTGTTCATCAAAATCACAAGAGAAAACCTTGGTCCTTCTAGCTGGAAGTCGAGACATCCTACCTTTTGGTGAGTAATCAAACTTGTTTTTTTTAGCTAAGTAGTGTTAAGTACTTTTAGAATTTCTTGTTCTGTATAACTCCTTTTTCGGTTAATAAATATGATTTAGAAATAAGGGACGCAACATATGACATGCTCTGTCTAGATTCTGGAATTTGAAATCCTGTATGTTCACCTGTTAGTGTCTTGATTATATCTTTTTGTACAAAGCGTCTTTTGCGGTGATTCTTGATTATTTGCAAGATTAAGAGATGTACCTACATATTTTATGAAGTATATAAATTCAATTTTGGCCGTTTTCTATTTCAAATCTAAGTTGCGACATCAAGTGCTTTTATTGGGCAGAATTTATGTGTTTGGATTATAGTCGTATTTGTACAAGCTAGGCTTACTTGTTATGATAACCCTGTGTTACGCCATCATTATTGAGCTACTATAAAGTAAATAAGTCTTGAAATTCATTTTTTAAGGTTTTATATCCTTGTGTATGAGTTAAAGACTTTGATACGCTAGTTGGTCAACGATTTGAACTCGTAAAGTTCTGTTGGACTATTTTTGTGCTAAAGAACTGATGTTTGTGTATAAACTTATACTTGTACTCTTTTTACCTGCTGGTATATCTGAAAGTTTACTTTGGTACCTTGGTTACATCTTGTTAGTTTGCATTCTCGTATTGGTATTCTTTAATACATTAAAGACGCTTGTGTAACCCGCCCACTAGTACGTTTGATCACTTGGCACTCTTGTTGGGATCTTGTCTTTCTTGTGGCTGTGACTTTGTCACTCTTGGCATGCTTCTTGATTCGGATCATTTACCATCTTGACTCTAGATTTTTAGTCTGTCTTAAGAATGGAAGTTGTCCATTTTTAAGTATGAACTAGGAAGCCATTTTTAGTACGGTTCTTGGTTCTCTTCATTATTGGGTTTTGACCCTTCTTGATACCTGCTTGTGCTTGGTGTGACGACATGGTGTATATATTGGGCGAGCCTTGTTGTTGAATCTCTTGGAAAACTGTGCTATGAAAGTTCTTGACATTTGGATCTTTACATATAAAAACTTTATACTATTTATATATTCTTTACTTGATTTATTTATTATATTCATTATGCTACCCTTGATTTGAGAATGACAACTTGCTAAATTTGAGGGCTCCAAACTTTTAGTTTTTACACCACTAAGCTATATGCTTTGCAGTAGTTGTTTCTATCGTAGAGGCTGTTCGAGATGATGCTTGAAGCTGGCCATTGGAGATGGACGTTTTG
Source organism: Solanum verrucosum (assembly GCF_900185275.1). Lineage (NCBI taxonomy): Eukaryota > Viridiplantae > Streptophyta > Magnoliopsida > Solanales > Solanaceae > Solanum > Solanum verrucosum. The sequence continues at coordinate 702,854 of NW_026020833.1, forward strand.
AGAGCCTTAAGGAAGATCACTTTTGCATATAGGCATCTATTTTTTGTATAAACCTTGGGACTTGTACATATTCTATGTTTTTTATATTTACATGGGATTTTGAGGGCTGATTCTGATAGCATCCAAGGAAGCTCTACTCCATTGAAGGACAAGGATGACGCTTTAGAAACTCCAAGGAGGCCCATAACAAGATCTCAAACCAAGGAGTTCAATGATAAGCTCAATGGGCTTCAATCGCTGATCCAAAGGTTTCTTATTGGGGAAGAAGAGCTCAAGCCCAAGGGAGAGGAATTGTCCAAATGCTACAATTATTTGGTGGCCCAAATTCAAGCCCAAGATGAGGAATTTTAAGGTCCAATTTCGTGCAAAAAAGGTCAAGAAGAGTCCAAGAATCAGCCACAACAAGAGTTGCTTTCTGCCCAAGTTTTGAGAGAAGACTAGTCAAACTTTCCAAGATTGTCAAGATTCTTTTCCTAGTTGGGATTTACCTTATTTATTTATTTATATATAGGTTATTAATATTTTCCTTAGTCTATTTATGGTCTCCTAAGTACCATTTAATGCTTTCCTAGAAGTACTAAATTTGTTCCTAGTTAGGTTACTTTATTTCCTTTCTAGAGTAGGATTCCTTGTAATTGTTTTTTTTAGGGTTTGGCTTCTTGGACGTTTTTCCCTTCTCCTATATATAGGAGTCCTTTTCATTCATTAAAGACAATTTAGATTGATATTAATAATATTTGGGAGAGTTCTTTGAACCTTTGTGACTTGTTCTTTGAGAATTTATCTTTAAACCTTTACTAGTTTCATAGTTTAAGGTATAAAGTAACTTCTTCTTGTGATATCTTTGGTTTCTTTTTGGTATTCTTTAGAAGGTGATTAGTTTCTACATACTAATTATTGTCTTTAGTTACTCATAAAGCGGTCAAGATCCGAATCTATCGTTTTGATTCGTTTTCTCAAGTAAAGGCGTTAGATTTCTTCCATAAATCTATACGTTGTTACTTGGATCTTTTCAAGGCCTTAGAACATCTAATCTTTGGAAATTCGTGGATCTTTCCTTCGAATTTCCCATATCTTTATTTAGTTTTTTTTGTTTCTTTTCTTTGTGCTTCCGCATTCTAATATTTAATTCTCTATTTGTGATCTCCCTTAACCTTGCTGTTATCAAGTGGTATCAGAGCGGTTCTATCAAGATTCCGTTCTTGATAAATCTTGGGATTTCTTCTTAGAGCAAAAAAAAAAATCAAAAAAAAAACTGTAGCGTGAACAGTAGCGTCGTGAAAAAAAAAAAAAAAAAAAAAAATTTTTTGGTAGCGTGAACAGTAGCGTGAACAGAAAATAATAAAAAAAAAAGTTATAGCTTGCTCTCCAAGAAATTTGATTACTTGATACCCAAGAAAGTTTATTACTTGCCATTCTAGAAATCTTATTACTTGATCTCCAAGTTTTGCATTAATTTGTTTCCAAGCAAGAAGGTAGCAAGAAGAGGGGATTCTAGACCTTTAAGAATAAGAGGAATTTTTTTTTCTTGTTCTTATAATTCTAAAATAAGTTCCTTTTTATTCGCGTTTTGTTTCAACTAAATCCTACTTGTTCTAGGACTAGTTCTTTACTTTCTTTTGTACCCCAAGATTCCATACTTTATTACTACGAACTTGATACACGTTTTGGTTTAATTATAAATCTACAAAGTATTCTCGTTCAAAGGTGATTTTGAGTGGAAAAAGGCAAGTGTGGGTGAGTTTAAAAGAGGGTAAAAGCCATATTAAAAGTGTGATACTTGATCATTTATTCTTTTTTTTTTTAGATGTCTAATTCAGGTGGTGATGAGGAAAGGGCTCGTTTAGAAGCCGAGGTCAAAGGAAGGAACGACTTCACCCTTCAAGCTATGCACCAACAATTTGAGAGATGGACCCTTCAATTTCAAGAGATGAGGGATATGATTATCGAGCAGAATGACACCATAGCTGCAATTAGGAGGGAGAATAATGTTGTACCCCCAAATAATGTTAGACCCCAAGTTAGAAGGAATGTACCCCATATCCCTTTTGTAAATCCTGAATATGATAATGATGATTTTGATGTTGAATTTAATCTAGAAAGAAGAGATAGGAGGGGACAAAGAGGTAGAGTAGAAGATGATAATATAAATAGTATAAAGATGAAGATGCCATCTTTCAAGGGGACAAGGGATCCAGACTTGTACCTTGATTGGGAGAGACGAGTTGAAGCCATCTTTGATTGCCATAACTACTCTGAGGGTAAGAAAGTTAAACTTGCTGTTGTTGAGTTTTCTGATTATGCTGCTTCTTGGTGGAAAAAGCTTGCTAGGGACAGATTGCAAGAGGAGTTACCACCTATTGCTACGTGGGCAGAGATGAAGAGGGTAATGAGGAAGCGATTTATTCCATCATACTCCAAAGAGATCTACAATCTCGCCTTCAACGCTTGAAGCAAGGCTCCATGTCGGTGGATGAGTACTTCAAAAGCATGGATATGGCTATGATCCAAGCTAACTGCATGGAGGAAGAAGAGGCTACAATAGCTAGATTTTTAAATGGTTTAAATACAGAAATAGCTAATGTAGTAGAGATACAACAATATGTAACTTTAGATGAGTTAGTTGATTTGTCTGTAAAAGTTGAAAAACAAATTGAGAAAAAGCAGCAAAATAACTCATGGAGAAGTCGACCAAACACTATCTCTAAGAAGCCATGGTCAACTCAAGAGGGGAAAGCTCCTTCCAAACCTCAAGATGATAGAGGTAAAGGTAAGGTTGAGGAGGGAGGTAAAACCTTTAATCCTAAATCTTCTAAACCTTCAAGTTCTATTCAATGTCACAAATGTCATGGAAGGGGGCATATGATGCATGAATGTCCAAGTAGAAGAAACATCCTACTTAGAGAGAATGGAGAATATGAGAGTGAAAAAAGTGAGGGGGAAGAAGAAGAGGGAGAAGGTGTAAGTGAGGAAGATGATTGGAATTGCCTAATGATGGTATAATTGGGGTGGTTAGGAGAATTATGACTATCAATTTGGGTAGTGTTGATGAAGGGCAGAGAGAGAATTTGTTTCATACTAGGTGTGGGATAAAAGGGAAGACTTATTCTATGATTATTGATGGGGGAAGTTGTGCAAATGTGGTGAGTTCATACTTGGTGGATAAACTAGGAATTGCATGCATGAAGCGCTCTACCCCATATAGGCTCCAATGGTTGAATGATTGTGGAGAAGTAAAAGTAAACAAACAATGCATGATTTCATTCAATGTTGGTAGGTATGAAGATGAGATTCTTTGTGATGTAGTTCCAATGCAAGCATGTCATGTTTTACTTGGCCGACCTTGGCAGTATGATAGGGATACTACTCATCATGGGAGAAAGAATAGGTATAGTCTTCTGCATAATGGTAAGAAGTATACTCTTGCACCATTATCTCCTTCTCAAGTGTTTGAAGATCAAAAACGATTGAGGGAAACAATGGGAAAACAAAAGGGAGAGGTAAAAAGTGAGCTTGAGGGAAAAGAAAAAGGCCAAGAGATAGAAAAAAAGAAAGATGGCCGAGAGAAAGAGAGAGAGGGCAGCGATCTAAGTAAAGAGGTAAAAGAGGGTGTGAGTAAAAAAATAAAATGTTTTGGTGAGAGGAAAGAGGCTAAGGAAAAGAAAAATGAGAGCCTTTATATAAAAGTCAAAGAGTGTTTGAATGCTAGGAGAGAGGGACTACCCATAATACTACTTACTTACAAAGAAATATTGATTAATTTTGAACAACTAACTCCTTCTTTGCCAAATAGTGTTTCTTCTCTTTTGCAGAATTTTGAAGATGTTTTTCCTGATGACACTCCAAAGGGATTGCCACCTTTGAGAGGGATTGAGCACCAAATAGACTTTGTGCCTGGGTCTCAACTTCCTAATAGGCCTGCCTATAGGAGCAATCCTGAAGAGACCAAAGAATTACAACGGCAAGTTGAAGAATTGCTTGTAAAGGGATTTGTTCGAGAGAGTATGAGCCCATGCTCTGTTCCAGTCCTATTGGTCCCCAAAAAGGATGGAACATGGAGGATGTGTGTAGATTGTCGAGCCATCAACAAGATAACGGTAAAGTATCGCCATCCTATCCCTCGTCTTGATGACATGTTGGACCAATTGTATGGTTCCAAAATCTTTTCTAAAATTGATCTAAAGAGTGGTTACCATCAGATTCGTATGAATCTTGGAGATGAATGGAAAACTGCTTTTAAGACCAAATATGGACTTTATGAGTGGTTAGTTATGCCCTTTGGCTTGACTAATGCACCAAGCACTTTTATGAGACTAATGAATCATGTTTTTAAAGATTTCCATGGAAAATTTATTGTGGTGTATTTTGATGACATCTTGATCTTTTCTCAAAATCTGGATGAACACCTAGAGCACTTAAAACAAGTTTTTGAAGTTCTTAGAAATCAGCGCTTATTTGCTAATCTCAAAAAGTGTACTTTCTGTGTGGATCGTGTGGTTTTCTTAGGTTTTGTGGTCAGTACTAAGGGAGTTGAAGTAGATGATGAGAAAATCAAGGCAATAAAAGAATGGCCTAAACCTAATAGTGTAACTGAAGTTAGGAGTTTTCATGGACTTGCTAGTTTTTATAGGAGGTTTGTGCGAGACTTTAGCACCATTGCTGCTCCTTTAACTGAAGTTATTAAAAAAGATAAGGTTTTTACATGGGGAAAGGAACAAGATGATGCATTTAACTTGCTGAAGGATAAATTGTGTTCTGCGCCTCTTTTGCAATTGCCTGATTTTCTAAGTCTTTTGAAGTTGAGTGTGATGCCTCTGGTAAGGGCATAGGTGCAGTTTTGATGCAAGACTCCAAGCCAATTGCCTACTTTAGTGAAAAGCTAAGTGGAGCAACATTGAACTACTCAACTTATGATAAGGAGCTATATGCCTTGGTGAGGGCATTAGCTACATGGCAGCACTACTTGTGGCCTCGAGAATTTGTGGTCAAGACTGATCATGAGTCATTAAAATACTTGAAGAGCCAAGGTAAACTTAGTCGTAGGCATGCTAAATGGGTAGAGTTTATTGAAACTTTTCCTTATGTAATTGCTTACAAACAAGGAAAGGAGAATGTGGTTGCTGATGCACTCTCAAGAAGGTATGTTTTGATCTCTACTCTTACTTCAAAGTTATTGGGTTTTGACCAAATCAAGTTCCTCTATGCTAATGATTCTGATTTTGGTGAGATTTTTGCTGAATGTAAGTTAGGTCCTTTTGAGAAATTTAATCTTCAAAATGAATTTCTATTCAAGGAAAATAAATTATGTGTTCCTAACTGCTCGTTGCGTGAACTATTTGTTAGGGAAGCACATTGTGGAGGGCTAATGGGACATTTTGGTGTACCCAAAACACTGGAAATACTTTTTGAACATTTTTATTGGCCTAGCATGAGAAAGGATGTTGAAAAAGTGTGTTCTTATTGTCTTGAATGTAAACAGGCTAAGTCTAGAACATTGCCGCATGGTCTTTATACTCCTTTACCTGTTTCTAATTCCCCTTGGATTGATATTTCTATGGATTTCATATTGGGGCTGCCAAGGACTAAGTATGGTAAGGATAGTATATTTGTGGTAGTAGATAGATTTTCTAAAATGGCTCGTTTTATCCCATGTAAAAAGACTAATGATGCATCTCATGTGGCTGACTTGTTTGTAAAGGAAGTGGTTAAATTGCATGGAATACCTAGAACTATTGTTAGTGATAGGGATGCCAAGTTCTTAAGTCACTTTTGGAGAATTCTTTGGGGAAAGTTGGGAACTAAATTGCTATTTTCTACATCTTGTCACCCACAAACGGACGGGCAAACGAAAGTGGTTAATAGAACTTTAGGGAACATGTTGAGGGCTATTTTGAAAGGAAAGTTGACTTCTTGGGAAGATTACTTACCTATTGTAGAATTTGCTTATAATAGGACCTTCCATTCTTCTACTGGTAAGACTCCTTTTGAAGTTGTATATGGATTCAACCCCCTTACCCCCTTTGATTTATTGCCTTTGCCTACTAATGATTTTGCTAATCTTGATGGTAAGAAGAAGGCTGATATGATGAAGAAAATTCATGAACAAACAAGGCTTGCAATTGAAAAGAAGAACAAGGAAGTTGCATTGCGAAGGAATAAGGGCAGAAAATATGTTGTTTTTAAACCTGGTGACTTGGTTTGGGTGCATATGCGAAAGGAAAGATTTCCTTCCAAAAGAAAGACCAAACTAGATCCTAGAGGAAGTGGGCCATACAAAGTCCTTGAAAGGATTGGAGACAATGCTTATAAACTTGATCTTCCTGGTGAGTTCCAAGTTAGTGCTACTTTTAATGTTTCTGATCTTTCCCATTTTGATGCAAATTTGAATTCGAGGACGAATTCTCTTCAAGAAGAGGGGAATGATAGCATCCAAGGAAGCTCTACTCCATTGAAGGACAAGGATGACGCTTTAGAAACTCCAAGGAGGCCCATAACAAGATCTCAAACCAAGGAGTTCAATGATAAGCTCAATGGGCTTCAATCGCTGATCCAAAGGTTTCTTATTGGGGAAGAAGAGCTCAAGCCCAAGGGAGAGGAATTGTCCAAATGCTACAATTATTTGGTGGCCCAAATTCAAGCCCAAGATGAGGAATTTTAAGGTCCAATTTCGTGCAAAAAAGGTCAAGAAGAGTCCAAGAATCAGCCACAACAAGAGTTGCTTTCTGCCCAAGTTTTGAGAGAAGACTAGTCAAACTTTCCAAGATTGTCAAGATTCTTTTCCTAGTTGGGATTTACCTTATTTATTTATTTATATATAAGTTATTAATATTTTCCTTAGTCTATTTATGGTCTCCTAAGTACCATTTAATGCTTTCCTAGAAGTACTAAATTTGTTCCTAGTTAGGTTACTTTATTTCCTTTCTAGAGTAGGATTCCTTGTAATTGTTTTTTTAGGGTTTGGCTTCTTGGACGTTTTTCCCTTCTCCTATATATAGGAGTCCTTTTCATTCATTAAAGAAAATTTAGATTGATATTAATAATATTTGAGAGAGTTCTTTGAACCTTTGTGACTTGTTCTTTGAGAATTTATCTTTAAACCTTTACTAGTTTCATAGTTTAAGGTATAAAGTAACTTCTTCTTGTGATATCTTTGGTTTCTTTTTGGTATTCTTTAGAAGGTGATTAGTTTCTACATACTAATTATTGTCTTTAGTTACTCATAAAGCGGTCAAGATCCGAATCTATCGTTTTGATTCGTTTTCTCAAGTAAAGGCGTTAGATTTCTTCCATAAATCTATACGTTGCTACTTGGATCTTTTCAAGGCCTTAGAACATCTAATCTTTGGAAATTCGCGGATCTTTCCTTCGAATTTCCCATATCTTTATTTAGTTTTTTTGTTTCTTTTCTTTGTGCTTCCGCATTCTAATATTTAATTCTCTATTTGTGATCTCCCTTAACCTTGCTGTTATCATTAAGTACTGTAAGATTGCATTATCTATAATGCTCTCTTATCCAATGACTTGGTATAATTCAATGATTAAATTTGAAGACTTTAACTACTTTTTGTTGGTTTTCCACCTTGTGATAAATAATCACTTTGGACTTGACTCATACAAATGAGTCTATTAAAATTAAAGTCCTACTTTCGGATAAATGCACCATACTAAAGATAACTTTATTCATAACATTTGACTTCAAAATCTCTCATCATGATCATGAATGAATAACGTTTAAGCCTGTTTGCCTATAAATATTTTTGAGAATTAGTGTTTAGCCATATAATTTATCATTACTTAAAAAATATATTTGTCAAATATCTCAAGTATTCAAGTTCTAGAAACAAACTAGAACTTAGCAAAATTCTAGTATTTGAGAATTTTTAAAAATTTAAAAATTACCCCAAACTTTTATATATTATAAAAACATCCCATCATTTATAGTTTTGTACTAAATTTCATTCATAGTTTGTTGTACAAAATTTATACCGTTATATACATATACAAATTTTATCCGAGCTTGCTCTCTGAAGTCACTTCCAATTACAAGTAGTAATGTATAGTAGTTTTTCGTATACAAATCAATATTATTTTGATTTTGTTTTCTTAGTCTTTTTTAAAATTCACATATGTTAATTATGTTCGTTGTCATGGCTTTCACAGAACATAAAATGATAATAAAAATTATAGATATTTTAAATAAAATTTCTAGAACTTATGGGTATAAGTTTAAAAAATTAAAAGTCAAAAAATTATCTCAAAATCTATGACCAAACACATAATAAAACTTCACTAAAAATGACTTGCCAAAAATATTTGAAAATTTATGGTTAAACGCTAGGTAAAATTATTGACAGTTTAACCTGGTTTATAACATATATTTTAACTATTTATAATCAAGGAACAATGAATTAATTAAATACCGAACAAATTTCCCTTTATTTTATTGTGTGAATAGTTGAATTAATTAATTAGATGTATACATGATGTAGGAGAAAGATTGTTCCTCGAAATCATGTGAATATATAGGCCTAATTCATCGATAGCCACCTAAAGTTGACATCAATTTTCACTTGGATACCTCAAGTAGCCCTTATTCATTTTAAACACCTTAAGTAGGGGGCCGTTGTGTCATATTGACACTTTTTTGACAACCAGTCAAATATATAAGATGTGTGTATTACACTCACCGATGACGTGTCAAAGTAGAGAATTAAATAATTACATGTGACATATATATAAAAAATAATTATTAAAAAGATATATTATGAATAAAAACCTATTTTAAAACTATTTAATTAATTAATTAATTACTTTAAAAATTACCTTTCAATAAAGAAGAAAAAGGAAAAAAAATCTACAACACATTTCTTTTTCTCCTCCACCATTTTCATCCTTCACCATTTCCACATCTCCTCCTCCTCTAACCATTATTACCTTGATGCCTTCTTCTTCAAATTTGAAGATTATCATTACTACCACCTCTTTCTTCAAATCTACCTATTATAATCAATTTGTGTCATAAGCAAATACGCATAATCCAACATACTATTATTATCTCTTCAATCCTTCAAATTCAACCTCTCTCTTTTTTCAATCACTTTCACCATTGGAATACTCATTTTGAAAGTTTCAAAGTACCCAAAAAAAATTATCCATGATAAAATCAGGCCTGTTTATGAATTTACTTGAAATGGGTTCATCAAAATAGAAAAAGTTAAAAGCTTTGAGAAGTAGAAAATTAGTATTTCAAAATTGAATCTGAAAAAAAAAACTTAAATAGGGAGAGGTGAAAATAGACCAATGAACATTTGAAGGATTCGGCGAACTTTCTGACAATGGAACTATGAAAAAAATTAGGTGGAGAAATTTGATATCATGAAGAAGATATATGCTCTAGACATATTTTGGTCCTTTGTTAAATTATTTTTGTTGATATATATTATTAATTTAAATTTTCACGTCAAGAAATGACAAAGAGAGGAGAAGTTGAATATACAATGGTGGCAAGGTGGTGGTATATGGTGGAGGAAGTGTGGGAAGGAGAGAGAAGGACGAAGAAATAAAAAAAATTAAAAAATCATAAAAAAAATATGTCTTTCACGCGCTCAAAGTAAGTGTAGCACACATAATATGACAACTCAGCAAAAAGTGTCAAAATGACATAATATGACCCTACTTAAAGTGTCTAAAATGAACATCGTCCAGTTAAGGTATCTATGTGAAACTTGGTGCCAACTTTAGGGGCCACCGATGGATTTGGCCTTTTAATAGGAATTCTCATGAAAGATACTTTACATAGTTGGGCTTCAATGAGGGCTTCAGCCACCAAGTGAAAAATCAAATTACAAAAACCTCGCTCCACGCATCATTGCAGAGCATCACTAGGTAAGAAGTTTATTGGAGTCTCACTTGGTAAAACTTCTGAATGAGATCACGGTTTTGAACATGAGAATTGATTTTCGTAGTTCATTTATAATATTTATTTTTTCTAATTTTATTATGTCTTTTTACAAGAAGTTTTTATTTTTACATATAAAATCTAAAAAAGGTAATGTTCTTATATTTATTTGTTAGTGGAAAAGATATACTTGTTTTTGACATGTGCCATGACCCAATAGCCCACATTTAGGGGTGAAAATGGGGTAGGGCGGAACAAGGATAGGACAGATTAGGCTTAACTCACAAAAAAATTTAATTCATTTAGCTCCGCCTCACATGATAAAAAAAATTTCATTTTTAACCCCCCTCACCTTGCCTACATATATCCGATGTCTCAAGTATCAGTAGTCTTTGCACTGGGAAAAGGATTTTGTATCATTAGTGACAAATTCTAACAACATAATGTTGATGATTGGAGAAAAGGTAACCTGACATTGCAAGAGGAGGTACCCTTAGAAACCATCATGGCCATATGATCACGACTTTTTCTGCCTGTTTTGATAGTTGTAGTTACATAAAAATCATTTTTAACGATAATAGTTTAATTATCGATAAATATGTATTCTTAGAGGGAATTAATATTTTTGGTAAATGTCCCTAAAATATGTAACAATATTGAATCTAAAGACAATTAATTAATGTCGGTAAAGACATTAGTATTTTTTGTTAATGTGAATTTTCATTGACGCTAAAAGTTGTTTTTGTCGTAATCAATGCAAGTACGATTGAAGCTCTCACAATTAATTTGAAATGGTGCCTCAATCATGATGTTCAGAGGCATATGCACTATGCAGGAGGGTCACCGCGTTCACGTGAACCCATGCTGCCCTCTCAAAATCATATATAGTTGTGTTATATTTTAAAACGTTTTGTTAAATATAGATGTGTGAATCCACAATTGAAGTATCATATAACGCGACGGTGACAGGGTGCACCTCTCAGAGAGGTTAGAAAGTTGAATTTTATATCTATCTTGTTTTATTTTTCTTTCTAAAATTGGGTAACACCTCTTTAAGTGGTTATTGATAGCACTTTTGGTGTTTTATTTAATTAAACATTTCAATTTTGGACCTATCATTTTAAAATTTCAACTGTTTTAATAATAAGAACCTAAATATCAAACCGATTAGATCCATATTTCCATAATAATGCACCTATCATCTCAAAATCTTGAATACGTCTCTGAATTTGATTTTGATAATGATATGATGATTAGAATGGTTATTCAAATGATCAAAGGCTTATTGATATATTCAAGATGAGGTTAGACAAGTGATAATTATGGCCAGAAGGGAAGATTTCAATTTCTTCACACTACATGAAAAAGAAAATCAATTGTCGATCTTTTAGCTAATTATTAACTCAACAGTTTATATATGGATAATGTAAAAAAATTGATAATCTATAAATTGTAGTAGTATATAACTATAATTTTAATAGGTAAAAGTAACTTGTGATAGCGTGCAATTTGTTTTTACACTATTATATATAACTTAAATCCTATTAAAAAGAAGAAGATGAAGAGCGTTTGAATTGACTTAAAAAGTAATTTTTAAGTGAAAAATAAAAAGTCAAACTTAAATGACTTTTAAGTCAAAAAATAAAAAGTAGAAAATAATTTTCTTATTATGCAACTCATGGAGAATATTGAACACAAATTTATTAATCAACACACGTCTAAAATAGTAAAAAACCAAATAAATTGAAATGGAGAGCAACAAATAAAAAAGAGAAAGAAAGATGAAATAAGATAATGTTTGACATTTGTTGCCATAACAAGCGTCTGTTGTATGCAGTCTTGGTGGATCACGGCTTGTGGTGGTGAGGGTAGAGTCGAACGGGGAGTCCCTTGGCCGGAATGGGCATTGGATTGACTATGATTTTCTCATCTGGAATAATTTTTTCAAACTTGAACCTCTTAACAAGATGGTGCATGAAAACAAGAATTTCTAAACGAGCATATTCTTTTCCTGGACACATTCTTGGTCCTCCACCAAAAGGTACAAATGTGTATGGAGCTGGTCCACTTCCTTCAAATCTTGATGGGTCAAATTTCTCTGGATCTGGAAAAAATTCTCCACTCTTATGTGTAGAATTTGCACTCCAATATATCTACATATATAAATTTTTATTAATCATCAAACTATACATATATCAGACTCGAAAGTTTTATGCACTAACAATGTATATATGTATATTTACCTTCCATCCTTTAGGAATAGAGAAACCATTGAAGATGAAATCAGAAAGGGCTTCCCTAAAAGCACCTTGGAGAGGTGGTGCAAGTCTTAAAACTTCACATGCCACATTCCATGAATATTTCATCTTTTGAATGTCTTCCCATCTCAATAATTCCCCTGGACCCTTTGATTTGGCTATCTCCATTTGCTCTATAACAAAACAAATATTTGTAAAAACAAATAAATAATAACACCTTCATTCAGAGTACCCTATTTATGTGAAGGGGGGATGCATGACGTCATTTGAGTTAATAATTAATTAATTACCTGTGTAAACTCGTTGATAAATATGTGGAAGCTCAGCAAGATACTTAACTATGAAAGCACAAGCAGAACTAGCAGTATCATGTCCACCAATCAACAAGCCTAATATTTTATCAGCAATATCTAAGTCCCCCATAAATTTCCCATTTTCATCACATGTTAACAACATATGTGACAATATATCTTGTGTTGATGATGCTTTCCCCTCACCTAAATCAATCTTCCTTTGTTTTATAATCCTCACTAACTCTTTCCTAATAAAATTTGAAGCCTTAATTGCGCGATTGAATGGTGTTCCAGGCAAATCTATAGGTATTGAAATCAATCCAGAAGCCAAAACATCGAAAGGGTCAGCAAATTTTGCGACATGGTTAGGATCCTCCACGCTTAAAAACAATCGACACGCTAACCAAAAAGTATAACGTTTTGTTAATGGGAAAACGAGTACTTGTTCTTTATTTTCCCATCCGGAAGCAAAGTGACGTTGGGTTATGTGGTCCATAATCCCAACGTAACGTTGCAATGCTTCAGGTTTGAAGAAATTAGGAAGCATTTTTCTCATTTTTATAGCTTCTTCTTTCGAAGATGTTTGTGTTGAAGATGGAAACACTTTGTTCACTGAATTTGGCCACCATGCTTGTACTAACTTGTTTTCGTTGGAAAACAAGAATTTGTTGCCTGATGCACCACAAAAAACCGCAGCTTCTTCACCTAGAAGGTGAGTTTTGAACACACTAGATGAGTACTTAGCCACACGATCAAAGATGAATTTTTCAGGGTGGCCTTTCCAACCAGTGGAGAGAAACTCGAGGCTCTCTCCAAATACAGGCCACCCTGTTTTGCCCGGAGGAAGTCCTTCTCCGGATTTGTTCTTGTACAAGAGCAAGAGGGAAACCAAAAAGACAAATACACAAACAAGAGAGACATACAGGAACTCCATATTAACAAATAATATAACTTGTCACACAATTTTACAAGAAATGCTCTTTGTGTGACTTGTTTTCTTGATGGGAAAAACTAAGGGAGTATATATAGGCATGTATAAAATGTGAGGTTCACATATTTTTTATTTTATTAATTATAGTGGAGGTAGTGGGTGAGCCATTGAATAAATATGTCACTTTTGAAGTCAAAATGCATAGAACAATTTTGGCATAAATTAATTATGTAGACCCAAATTAGTGTAAATGGGTTGGTGTAAAATCCTCAATGGAATAGCGCTTGTAATATGCGCTTAATTATAATAAAAATATTACTTTTCGTCCCTTTTTATATGTCACCTTTTTTCTTTGCACTTACATTAAAAAAATAATGTAATTTTACCCTTCTACCCTTATTTAATGTTTTCTTAAGTCAACTTTATAATAAATGATGAATACATTTTCAAGATTAATTAACTACTCTATCAAGGGTATAATAGGTAAAATATGGTAATTTATGCATAAATTTTATAAAATGACAAGTATTGTGGTCCAGCTATTTATAAAAATGAATGACATATATAAAGAGACGGAGGGAGTGTAGTTCATGGGAATTTAACGATCACAAATTGTAAAATACTAAATATCTATGATGAATTTCAGACATGGTGATTTATTATATCTATAAGTACCATAACAATATATATATATATATATATATTATATATATATATATATATTATGTCATATTCTTCTTTTTAGCTATTTAAAAAATACCTTTTTTTGTAATTAATTAGAGATAATTTAATTTAAATTTTTCTCTTTCATCCTTTATGAAATAATTACCACCACAAGAATAATTAAAGGCAATTAAAGATCAAGATGTTCAAATTAAAAAAATCTCTTAAATATCATGTCGAATTAAATAATGTAATGCAAATTAAAATTGAGAAAGCGTATATTATCTCATCAACCAACAACACAATACCATAAAAAGTTAAATCGAATGTTTTTGCAAATTAGTCCTCAACAATCTTTGGGAAATGTTTATACTCATTTCCTCTTCATTGAATGCATCTTAGAATATATATTTACAAAATTAATTAATCAAATTCTTATATTAGTAAGGGAAATCTATGTATATCATAACTTTTTTTAAATATATTATTACTTTATATCAAGTTTTTAATGCTTATTTCACGTTTAGATTTAAAAAGATTGATCCTTAAGTTGGGTCTGGGTCAAATAAAAAATGTACACAGAAGAGAAAAGGTAAAAAGTAGATTATAAGAAATTGTAAAAAGCTAAATCACCTTCTAAAGCGGTAAAATCATTCAACCAAGTGACAAGTAGAATTAATGCTCATGCTACTAGTAAATTTCTTATTGTTTTCTAGTCAAATCGTATATTGGTGGCTGTGGAGTTTTACCTAAACTTCTTGTATTTTAATGTTACTAATATAATTAAATAGTAGGAAAACTTTGGAGTTTTACCTAATAAATACTACAAAGTGACATCTAAATTTTTGGGCATTCACAATACTTCAAAGTCATTTATATTACTGTCCACGTCCATGTTTTTTCTTCATGTTTGACTTAACACATTTTAAAAAAACAATGAATAAAATGATAATTTTACTATATCACTCCTAATTATTATATATTAACAAATGAATTGGAAATTACACTTAACAATAAGGATAAAATAGATATAAAAATATAAATTATATTTTAATTTTAAAAATAAATATTTATTTTTAATATAGTGAACAAAGAAAGAGTAAGGCATATACTAGTTTCTCTACGCACTCTTCAATCATTAACAAATTAAAGGTAAACTCGAAACATGTGATATAATTATTGATAATATTTTAAAAAGATTCATAGTATACATAATTTGAATGGGAGTTATCTTTAAAAAAATATACAGGATGTTAAAAGGTTAATTGTGAATTTTGGAAAATTGCTGGCCAGTAACAAGTAATCCATTCTATTGTTTCATATATGACTTTATAAAGATTCTTAGTCTTGTATTTTTGTGGTTTGTGAAACAACAAAATAGAGTATCTTTAAAATAAAAGCAGAGTATCTTTTCCTACCACCGCCTATTGAGTACACACATTTTTTAAATGTTTTTTTCACTAGATATTTGGTACTCGCATTAGAGCAATATGATCCATTTTGGGAGAACTGATCTCTACTAAAGATTTTTTCATATTCAGGATTCAAATCCGAGACCCCTGACAACAAAAGGAACAGTCATGCGCTCAACCCTTTAGTGGGTAACCCACAAAATTCGGTAAATTTTGACGAAAAGTTTGTAGCAGTATTAGGTTAGGTTTAATAAATGGTACTCATTAGGATCCTTTATATTTGTCACTTTCGTTAAAAGTAATTGTTATTTATAAAATCAAGAAATAATTAATTAGTTATTTTTTTCTCCAATTTAGATCCCATTTGTTTGGGTGTACAATAATGTATTTTCAAAATGTATTCATAAGTTATTATATTTCGATACTGTATCTACCAATGGATTTAATGCGAAAGGCTTCACCAATATTTTGCGTTTTGTTCATGACTTCCTATCTCAAGGCTAGTCTATATTTAACATTGCAAACTTAACATAAACTTCTATTTGAATGACAAGAAAATATGAATGACGTTAAAGATGAAATATTTATTATTGTTGGTAATTTTGTTATTTCTTTCAATGGACTTCTAAAGTTTGTGTAATTAATGTCATTTGAAAATTGTTACTCCCTCTGTTTAAAAAAAGAATGAGCTGTTTTGACTTGACACATAGTTTAATTAAGAAAAAAAAAAAGATCTTGTGATCTTAAATTAAAGCCATGTAAAATGTACAAAAATGCTCTTTGATTTTGCAGTCTTAAACATGTCATGTGGAAAGTTGGATTTAAAGTATTGCCAACAAATAAAGGATTATTCTTTTTAAAAGAAACCAAAAAGAAAAGTAGGTTATTCTTGTTGAAACGGATAGAATATATTTCTTACAAGCTTAATATTTCATTAAAAGAATTTTTGTTGTGTTAAATTCTAATATGTTATGTGGATTACTCAAACCCAATCATTGGTAGTATTTTTACTTTTTTAGTAATTAAATAAAAATAATACGATAATAGCTATTGTCAATGCGAGAAGTTAAATTGCAAAAATTAGCAATGTACAAAGTTGCCATCAAATGCACCATGACTTTGGCCCTAGGCCCTAGCACAATTTGGTCTCATTTGATTTATGTTCACTACATCTAACTGTAATAGTTTTTCCACTTTAAAACCTAGGGAAAAGAGGGATTTTTTTTTTCCACAAAGAATGTGGGCAATAGGTTTGGGATATAGTTCTAAATATATTGTATTTTTTTTGCTAAATAGCAGAAGGATTTTATTTAGTTAATAATATGTTCAACCATACAAAAGTGGAACTAGTCTATGAGTTACAGTTCCAATCACATCTCTTTCTAATACATCTATTGCTGGTGAAGGAGATGCTTCAAAAACTAAAGTTTGATTGTTGATCATATATGGATCCTTCGTTTCTCTTCCGTATTTGGCTAGTAGGTCTACTATTGCATTAGCCTCCTTCGGAATGTGCTTCAGGGACGATCCCTCTAGTTGGAGGAGTAGCGATCTGCAAACAGCGAAAATATGTGAGTATATGAGATTATTGCTATATAGAGTGTTAAGTAATACCTGCGAGTCTGTTTTCACCAGCAGATGTTTTAAGTTCTTACTTTTCAGTAGATTCAGACCATGTAGCAAGGCTAGAACTTCTGCATGTAGGGCATTTCTTGCTATGATTTTGCATGTGAATCCCACGATCCATGTTCCTAGGTGATCTCTAATTACTCCTCCAATTCCACCATTAGAGGAGTTTGGTTCATATGAGCCATCAATGTTTAGTTTGTATTTTCCATCTGGTGGTTTGTGCCAAGAAACAGGAACCATATGTCTAGGGACTTTTTTCGGAGGGATTTGGTTTAAGTGAAAGTATTCCATGGCTTGGAGTGAAATGTTATTAATAGTATTAGTAGACCTACTAATATTTAAATTTTTATAAAGTTTGCTATTTCTATTTTTCCAAATATTCCAAAGAATAATTGGAACTCGAGTAGCGGTAGGAACCCGGTGGTGCTTGTTTATGGTTACGAAACTTTTTGTGGTACACAGTTGATGAATTTCTGTATGGAGGTCATGGGAGGTGATACTTATGCTATAGTTTTTCCAGATGTGTTTAGCATCCGGGCAGTTTAAAAGAATATGATTCGTGTTTTCCTCCATGTCAAGACAGGATGCACAATTTCTGGATGTAGTAATGTTTCTGTTGTAAAGGGCTACAGAAATAGGGAGCTTATGAGTTAGGAGGAGCAACATGAAATTTTTTATTTTAATGAAAGCATTTATCTTCCACACCCATACATAATTACAATTTGTCTTTATGGTAGTTTCATAGTTAGGTTTGAGAAATGCTAAGTAGGCACTTTTTGTGTTAAAATAACCATCATTGCTCTTGTTCCAGTAGAAGGTGTCAGGCTTGGAGCTTGATGTTTGTAAGTAAGTGTTTTCTATGGTTATTTTGACGTTATTAGGGATTTCAAAGGATAAACAAGAGTAATCCAGTTGTTATTCTTGATGCAGTTTTTTAGGACCATCTTAGTTTCAGTTTCAGTGGTCGGTCCTTAGATCAGTTGTCGTAGGGAGTATGTTGTATCTATCCAGCTGTCTTGCCAGATGCGAATTTTTTCCCCATTACCCACATTCCAAGAGATGTTTTTTTGGAATAGTGGGTGGGCTCTTACGAGACTTTTCCATATATAAGAGTCTTGAGGGTAACATTTCAAGTTAGTCATTTGGCTTCTGTTCAAGTATTTATTCTTGAGAACCTCAGCCCAAAGGTGATCATTAATTTTTAAGAATCTCCAGATAAGACTTGTTAACAAAGCAAAGTTTTTTCCATTAGTTTTTTGAATTCCTAGACCACCATTTTCAATAGGGGAAGTTACTAGTTCCCAGTTTACAAGATGCATTTTTCTTTTCCCTTGTGTTGATCCCCAAAGAAAGTTTCTTTGTATGCGATCGATGTGACTACGAATCGCTTGGGGGATTGAGTTACATTGCATTGCATAGGTAGGAATAGAGGCTAGGACTGATTTGAACTAGTGTTGTTCTTCCTGCTAAGGTTAGGAATCGAGTTTTCCATCCTCTTAACTTGTTGTTCATGTGGTCAATCATGTATTAATAGTCTGTGCTCTTAGGATGGTAGTTTGTTATGGGGATTCCAAGGTATTTACCTGTCTTTTCTTCTTGGCGAATGTTCATAGCCATAGAGAGTTGGTTTTTCTCTTCTAGGCTGACGTTGACTGAGAAGATAATAGACAATTTGTTAAAATTAATTTTTTGCCCTGATTGTTTTGCTAGTGTATTGAAGATTTGTATAATAGTAGTGGCGTTTGTGGTGTCAACCTTTGCTAATAGAATAATGTCATTGGCGAAGAGCAGGTGAGATATAGGCATACCTATTCTACCAATTTTAATTGGTTGCCAGAGATGCTCTTGAATGACATAGTTTATGAGTCTGGTTAAGGATTCCATACAGATTATGCATATGTAGGGTGATAGAGGGTCACCTTGCCTAATTCCTCTGGTAGGGCTGAAATAGTTAGTAGGCATTCCGTTAATAAGAATTGATATAGATGAAGTGGATATACAAAACATAATGAGGTCAATTATGTTTTTTGGGAAGTTAAGGATCATAAGGGATTGTTTGATAAATGACCATTCATTTTCAGGAGTATTTTGTTGAATTTTCCTTTTGTTTTTTGGAAAGAGTGGATTGCTTCTTGAACGATTATGGCATTGTCTACTGCTCTTCTTCCAGGAATGAAACTACATTGTTGAGGGCTTATTATAGTATCTAGGTATAGTCTGATCCTATTAACTATAATTTTGGTGATGATTTTGTAACTCGTACTACAGAGGCTTATTGGCCTATAGTGGTTAATCTGCTCAGGGTTCTTAATTTTTGGTATGAGGCAGATGAAAGTTTTATTTATTTCTGGGGAAATGGAGCTGGATTTAAAAGCATTCATGCAAGTATTGATTATGGCTTCTTTAGTTTCGTTTCAATATTTTTGGAAGAAAAGAGGGTGTAAACCATCAGGGCCAGGAGATTTAAGAGGTTTAAAGGCGAAGATAGCATTTTTTATTTCTTCTTTATCAAGGGGTCAACCAATAAAATCTCTAGTTTCCATTGGAAGAGCATTTTGACAAATATTTGGGTTATGGAAGTCGCTCTTAGTAAGCTCGGTTGTTTAGATGACTTAGAAGTGTTGGGTAATAATGTTATTTATGGAGGTAGGATCAAATGTACAGTTTCCCACCGAGTCATTTAGCCCAATAATTCAATTTCTACGTCTTCTATTTATAGTGGTGGTATGGAAGAATTTAGTGTTTCCATCTCCCTCGCTAAGCCATTGGACTCTAGATTCTAGCTTCCAAAAGTCCTCTTCTCTTTTAAGAATTTCGTTAAACTCTATACTGAGATTATTCTCCAGATTATGATGAAAATCCCTTTTATTTATTGTATTCATTTGCTGCAGCCCATTTAATCTGTTGAGAATATCTTTTTTTTTTTTGTTAAAAAATATTACCAAAGGTCTCTTTGTTCCAAGTTTTTATATTTTGGAGGAACTTTTCTAGGGCATCATTATAATTGTTATTATCCTTCCACACTCTAGTTACTATGTTAGGGAAATCCGGGTGCCTAAACCACATAGTTTCAAATCGAAATAATTTTTTTAACTGTGGAGAGCTTTTCTGGCAGTTTAGGAGTATAGTGCAGTGGTCAGAGTGTATACGAGGGAGATGATAGTCTTTAGTGTACGGGAAGAGAGTTAACCAAGAGTGATTGCTCAAGAAGGGATCACGACGTTCCATAATGAGAGTTTTATTGTTCTTATGCTTATTTGTCCAAGTATATGTTTGCCCCATAAAACCTAATTCTATCATTTCCATATCGTCAAGACAACTGATGAAATTTGAGCTCTTAGTGTTGTTTATAGGTCTCCCCCAAGCTTCTCGGAAGCACTAGTGATTTCGTTAAAATCTCGACAAACTAGCCAAGTCCATTGATTTTGTTAGTTATACTCCTCAAATTTTCCCATAGTATCTTCCTATATATAACAGTATTCTTAGCATAAATTATAGAGATATACCATTTAGGGAAGCTTGTACTAACCTCAATAGTGGCGTGGATTTCTTGTTCGGTTAGAACAAAAGGTTCAATGGTGATTTCTGAATTCCTCCAAAGCAAAGCAATCCCTCCAGGGTACCCCGAAGCTGGGACCTGAATTACATCAGTGAAATCTAGTGCACCTAAGATTTTATTATGATCCTCCATTCTTGTTTCAGTGAGAGAAAAAATTGTTGGGTTGTGAAATTCCATGAGTGTGCGCATGTTCTTCATGAAATTACCATTGTTTGCACCCCTACAGTTCCATAGTAAGATCTTCATTGATTGGGTTTCCTGAATGATGTGATTCCCTCCTTGCATTAGAGTAATTTCCAGGTTTATAGTTGATGATGAGCTGCTTGCATTCCCAGTTTCCAGAGCTTGTTTGTCCATTATCATTGGAATAAGTAGTGCCGCGTATTTCAGTGGCTCCTGGGAGTTGTAGAAACGTATGTTCAAGTCCACTTTGTTCACTTCACGAGGGACTTTGATTAAAAACCTCCTTTCGATACTTAGTACCATGTCTAGTATTAGTGGATTCTTCAAGTACATAGTTTGGGGTCAATGAATCCAGCATGCTTGGTGGCTCTTCTCTCGATGGTTGTGTCTGCGGGGTCTACATAGGAAATGATGGTACCCTCATTTGTATCTCTGGGACTACTTGGTCTTCCATATTTTCGTCTTCATCGTTGCTCATGTCGTCCTCATTCTGTTGACTTGGGTTTTTTATATCTATTATCTGTTGTAGCAACGAGTTCACGAAGGTATTCAATTGGTGAATAAACAAGAGATGGTGGGAGTTCAGATTGGACAGTGGTGAAGGGAAGTGAAGTATGTGATAAAATTCCAGGGAGGTTAGTTCTTGGGTTAGCTCTAGTTGAGTCTATGCCAATCTTATTAGGCTGTTGGTTAGTCTCTCCTCTATTGGGAGGGTAGTGGAGTGGGGTTGTTTTCGTTCTAGTTGAGGTCTAGAATTCCTTCCCAACTCGAGTAAGGTGATACTTGAACCGCATTCGGGAAGATCGCTAATAAGTGTGTGTTCCTGGTCGAGTAATTCTGGTCGAAGGGTGTGAGTGGGTTTGTTAGGTTCTGAAATACAGGATTTCGTGGGATGTAGCTTGTCATTTCTGGTAGTTGATATGGCTCGAAAGGAAAAGGTGTCTGATACTGTGGTTGGTGGTTCGGAAGAGGGGCTAGTTGAAAAGTGGGATTGTTTCCCATCAGTTGATGGGGGAGGGGTGGATTGCTCGTTGGCAACCTTTGGTTGTGACGTTGTAGGATACTCTATCGCAAGTGGAGGTATGAATGGTTGTTGAATTGAGACATATTTAGTAGTAGTTTGAGAATGTTTTGTGGGAGATAGTGATGTTGATGATAGTCTTTTAAAGAGATCATTTTGGTGATATGATTTATCAGGATCTATACTAGGTTGTACTTTCAGATTTCCTTGTACTACTTCATTGGTAGAGTGTTGTGTGAAGTTTCCTATCATTGAAATCTTATTAGTATCAGAATTGGGGCTTGGGGAAAGTTTGGTTAACGAATTATAATTTTTGGAGTGGTTAGGAGAAGGATGGTCATTTGGTTCTTTCTCAAGGGTATTTTCATTTTCTGGTTTTGATTTGGTGGCTGGGATTGATTCAGTTTGAGGTGTACTATTAGTTGCATGAATTGGGGGATTTTGCTGGCATATTTTTACGATATTTGTGGAAATTTCCTCTTGAGTGACGGGGTTTGGTAGTTTGCAGGGTATGGATGTGGAGTTTTCTTTTCGACATGTGTTTGTTTTGTTTTTGTTTGTGATGGGGTTATTTTTGTCCACGTTTGCACTATATTTAGCATTAAAGGAGAACTTGGATACCATACTTTGTACGTGTCTTGTACTCTCAAAATTCAGTGACGTGGTTGCTTCCCCTCCTTTGGAGTTTAGTGTTGAATTTTTTGGGTCTTTTTTGCCTTCTTGCTGTTTGATTTTGTCCTGGGTATTGAGAATTGGTGGACCTACAAGATCATGTGAAAATTTGTTTTGGCTTTGGTCATTTATTTGTGTATTAAATGTGTTCTGATTGTGTGTGTAATTTCTTTTCACGTGTTCAGGTTGTTGGTAGTTTGATTTTTTCCTTTTGGTATACTACTGTTGTCCAGCCTTTGTCCTCATATGTTTTTTTTGGACTTTCTGTTGGCATTGAATAATCTGGTAGTTTAGTGCTTCTAGAAGTGGATGGGATATTGTTTGGTCTGTTGGGGGCATGAGTGTACTAAGTGTCCAAGTTTGCCACATAGTTGCATAAGGGGGTAGACGGTTCGTATTGAATTTTTTGGAGGTGTGTGCCTATTAATATGTCGGTTGAGAGTGTTTTGGATAATGGAGCTAGGATACAAAGTTTGGCATATCTTCCTCTAGTTGTGTTTATTGTAACGGTATCTATTTTGAGGATTGTTCCTATTTGATTTCCTATTTGTTGGAGAATTTTGAGGTCGTAGAATTATGTCGGAAGTTCCGGAAGTCTTACCCATACTGATGAAAAGTCTATTTGAGTCACTGACAGGTTGAATTTGGTTCCCATTTCCTGATAGATATGAACTGTGATCCTAGGAACAAGGGTCCTTGGTGTAGTATCTTTTCATAGGTTTCAGGTTTGGAAAGTTTTATGAGATAAAAGTCTTCGGTAAGGTCAATTAGATTTATTTTTTCGGTGAGTTACCAAAGAGCTTGGAGGCGGTTCTAGAAATAGGCGTATCCTATTCTCTTACCCACCAATTTGATGATTAGTGAGTATTTCCAGGGGAATAAAGTCTCTTTTTGTCGTTTGCTGTTATTGGTATGAAGTTTGGGTGGTTATTGGGGTTGTCTTGTTCATCTTGGAAGTTTATGTTGTCTAGACTTTGGGTAATATAGCTTACATTTGATTCATCATTTGAGGTTTGGAGGGATTCTAGAAAACTTACTTTGTGGGCTGGGGCTGGTGGGATTTCCTCTTCCTTCTGCTTCTTAGTGCTCCGATGCAGCAAATCCTCTTCCTAATCACTCATTTTCTAGTCTTCTTGGTTCATCTTCTTAGTATGTTTCAGTGAGAAGCTAGAGCATTTTTTTTAGTGAGAGATGTAAATATAACATTTCTGTAGTGTATTTAAGTAGACTCATATCTATTTGAGATACATAAAAAAATATTGATAGTCACTCTCCTATCTCGCTTGCATATCTGGTAGGGATGAACAAAATCGAATCGAAAATCGCACCAAATCAAAAATTTAGTCAAATAGGGAAAAAAGCCCGACTATACTTGGATATTAGTTTGGTTTTAACTTTTGAAAGTCATCCAGAGACCAAACCAACAACCTAATATTATATCTATAATTTCTTAAATTTATTTTATACATAAAAATATTTACATTGATATAATTTATAAATATTCTTATATTGTTCATAGCTTTTATCTTTAATATATTATTTCAATTGATTTAGAATTTTGAATAATCCAATAAAGGTTTTAGTTCATAGATATAACTAGCTCTAATGAAACTCATTTGAAAATCAAATCAATACTAATGCTAACAAAAACAAATTAATTCAACATTAAGAATTACAATAATTTTGAATATTTCTTCTTTAGTCTTACATTGGTACAATTAAAATACATAACCTAATTTTAATTTTTCTTTAATATTTAGTCGTGTAATTAATACTTATTAGACTTAGAGCCTATTTGACATTGCTGCTAAAAATAACTTATTTTTAGAAGCACTTTTTAAAAATGGCTTTTTAGAAAAGTGCTTCTGAAAAAAATAATAATTTGTGTTTGGCTAATTCATTTGAAAAGTCTTTTTCATAAGCAAAATGCATTTGGCTAATCATTTTTGAAAAATACTTTCAAGTGTCTAATTACAAAAATAACGACTATTAATGTAACATCTCGCTATTTGAAAGAGCTAAAATTAGAAAGAACCATTTTTGGAAATAATGAAAATCTGAAATTTGGCAAATTATATTAAGTATTAGTTTTGGGTCAATTCCAAACAACCATACCTCTTAGCACATGATGAGTTAGGTGAGCTACAAGATACTATATGAAAGTTCTTGGAATAATCTTTTCAACGCCACCGAGTTTGCTAATTTTCAAGTTTGTATGAAGGAGATATGTCCGTTCGAAGTTGGGCTGTCTAGATAAGAAAAGTTAACCGGATTTTAAAGAGGTATTTTGGACTTTTCCATATCTAATTAATTTATTTCACTTTTGGTAATTAAGTAGGGATCTAAAATGAATTGGTTCAGTTTACGCACTCAAAATTACGCTAGGGTTTTAGAGAAAAGAACTCAAGAGGAGAAAAGAAGAGAAAAGTCAAGATTCGTTGATTTCTTGAGGAATTGATTGTGGATTTCGCCAAGGATTCGATCCTACGAGGTATGTGAGTTCACATAGCGTTGGGTTCGTTCACCCACGCGCCAATCATGTTAATTTCAGCGTTAAATTCATTCTAGAAAGTTGAAGGTTAATGTTCTTGATTTGTGTTCTTGAAATTGACATTTGTTCTTCAGATTGGGAAGAGATTGATGAGTTCTTGAGGAAATCATGTTGATTTTAGGGTTGTGTTTGAGTAGATTCTTGTGTATATATATTGGGTATCTGAATCTAAAAAGAAATTGAGAAAAATAATTGAAATTAGTCGAGTTAAGACTAGAAAACGAGAAGAAAAATTTGTCGGATTTACTTGGGGAGAGCTGGCGCGACGTGCGCCAAAAAGTAGTCTCTGAACTTCAGGGGCTGGCTCCCCGCGCTAGCAGTGTGCCAAAGTCGTCGTCTAAGTCCTTTTAAAGTGTACTAGCACTTCCTATCGATTTTAACTATTCTAAATGACTTCTAAACATCTAGAAATCATCCATAAACATGAAACATAACCTTGAATCCATAAATTCAAATTCAAGGAAAGTTAAGAGCCAAGTTTAGAGAGTTCTTAGGGGTTGTTTGGTACAAAAATGAATAATGCAGGGATTAGTAATACATGGATTAGTAATGCAGAGTTTATTTTTATCAAGTGTTTTGTTCATTGTTTCCAACCCCATCTTGTGTTTAGATTAAAATTCTTTAAAAATCTTTTTTTCAATTGTACCCTTGAATTATTATGTAATTGGATCAAGATAGATAATTTGCCGGAAAATATTATTTTTTATGACCTTCTAACTAGTTACGAGAAGAACAATTTTGTTGTTATGTTTCCAATTTTCTACTTGAATTATTAGAGGATAAATAATTTTTATCTTAATAAATTGATCACTCACAAAATGTCAATTTTCAATTGAAAAGGATAAAAACCATCTACTTTAAAAATTAAAAACGACGGTCAACAATGGTAAAATTGAATAAATCATCTACATTTACACATAAAAATTGCAAGTTATAGTTTTAATATGTATGTAATTTTTTAAATTGTTCAAAATACAAATAATTAGTGATATATTTGCCATTTAATTAGTAAATGTTAAATAATTCACATTTCAAATTTGTATTGGATATATTTAGTAACAAGCAACTCTCTCTAAATAATTTGTAAGCTAATTTATTTAGATTAATTTACTAGTACAAATATAAAACATTAAAAATAAGAAAATGAACAAAATAATTAAAATGATTTGAGCGATATTTTTGTCTTTATATAGACCTAACCCATGGTATTATATCATATGTATTACTAATACCTCCAAATGGAAGGTATTAGTAATAAATCCTATAATACCATGTAGGATGTATAACTAATCCATGGATTAGTTATACATAGGCTCAAATTTCTACCAAACATAGTACTAAATAATACCATACATAACACATGGACTATTTCTTTTAATACGGCCTACCAAATGACCCCTTAGAGTCTTTTCAAAAGTTTTTTGCAAATGCTTTAAACTTGCATGTTTAAAGACTTGAGTTTTGAGTTAAGTAAAAAGTAAAGAGTGAAGTTCATTTCTTCAAAAGAGTATATGGGGAGTATGTATTCTCAAATAGTAAATGTTTTTACATTTAAACAAGAAAGGAAATGTCACGACCCAAGCCTAGGGCCTAGACGTGACATGGCGAATGAGGAACCCGAAGGAACCCCAAACAAGCCTCTCAAACTTGTCATCACACTTCATCGGTCGCGGAAGTACATTCAACATTTATTTAACGGGAAATAGGGACTAAGGGCAAACCATTTCAAAATGACATCATAGAACAAGAGTCAAGCTCATTTACAAAATACTTGTCCAACGCACACCTCTACATACATAGATAGGACGGGGCCATGACATACTACCGGCTCCCCTCATAGTCAAAATACAATTGCAAGCTAAAGTCTCAAAACTTAGGAATAGGACACATAACATAGCCCTCGAATCATTGAGGACTCACCAACAACTCGGATAAGCACCGTACTAGCCACGTGAATGGAGAGAAGGATCAAGAGTAGCTCCGGTCCCTACATGGTGACATCATGTAGGCAAAATATGCGTTAGTACTTGGAATGTACTAAGTATGCGGGGTGCAACACAACAATAGACAAGGACACAATCGAAATACAAGAAATAGTTTCATAGGCATTATGAATAACAATATGAGGATGAATGATCAAAGTGAAGTCAAAACATGTTTAAGTAAATCTATACTAATAGTAGATATCATATGTGTATGCATGATCCAACCAATCTATAACCCCAACTTAGGATGGGAGATGCCGTTCACACCCGGACACCCTGGTGGCAAGGTATAAACCCCTCACATGGTTGATGTTGGTCACACCCCAAGCATCCTAGGTGGTGAGATATAAACCTCTCACATGGTTGATGTTGGTCACACCCCAAGCATCCTAGGTGGTGAGATATAAACCTCTCACATGGTTGTCCGGTTCTTTTCCCCCGGACCGGGCATGGTCATGCAACACTTTATATAGGAAATTCCCATTAGGCTCTAATGCAATCTCACGTATGGAATGAACATATACACAAGCTTAGTTTGTCATCAACACATCTCTGGATTTCCATACATCTCATAACTCAAGTTTTAAAGCATCGATTCATCAATTCTCCATAGTTGGACATTTTATCAAACACCTTGAAGGCATGTAATGGAATCAAAGAGCATGGAAAATAGGGTAGTAATTATGCAGTCAAACCAGTGAACAACCTACAACAACACCTTTTTAACACCCACAATACCACATGAAAATCTCCACATCCATTCCAAATTTAGGTTCAAGTTCTAGAGTCACAACATGCTCAAAACAATCACTTTTCATGTTTAAAATTCAATGTGCAGGAAATTATTACAAAGAACAAGACTAATTTATGAATCTTAACTTAAACCATGAATTAGTGAGTAGAATAGAGTCTAGGCACTATGGGTGGCAGGACCCATGAGTTCAAAACCACATACCTTGAGTTTTTATGAAGGTCTTGAGAGTGTCTTCAATGGAAGCTTGGAACTTAGAGCAAGAGTCTCTTCAATCTTGAGGAAGGTTTTGGATTAGGGTTCTTGAGAGAAAATGTGTCTAAGTATGGGAGAGGTGTTTTGGGAAATGTTTTAGAGATGGGAATAGAACTAATGGTATATAGGAAATAACATATGCCCTTTGGAAAAATGGTCCAACACTTAGAAAAAAAATGAGGCGGGTGAACAGTAAAAACGCTCACTGGAAATTGCCTTTCCTGCCGGACAGATTTTACGAAAATGGGCATAACTTCTTCGTCCGAACTCCGAATGAGGTGAAACGAAGTGCGTTAGGTAGCTAACTCAAAGGGATTTCCATGGATATGTTACTTGCCACCCAATAATTTGTGTGCTAGGAGATATGACCCTCCAAAGTAGACCCTCCAAAAAGGCTTCACTTGGAAATTTTGGATTTTGATACGGTTGCTCTAAAATTTGGGTTAGACCCTTTTCCCACTCAATTTGACCCCCTAAACAAGAATATGAAGTCGGATTTTTGAAAAACGAAATGGATTTATTTTTTAATATATAGCTAAACAAGTTTCCGGTAACTTCCGAAACACATTTTTAAGAACTTTTTGGGTCATTTCAGGAAACACCGATTTCCAAAAGAGACTTTGAGCTAGTTTTCAGTAAAGAGCAAATGCTTGCACAATTAAGCAAGAAAGGAAACACTGATTTCCAAGAGAGCCTTTGGGCTAGTTTTTGAGCAATTATCTCAAATCACAAAAGGAGTTATGTTTTTAAACATATGAGCTAGTATATTTTTGGAGTAGTATTGAACACCGATATGGGGGAGAGTTCAGACAACTCTCACCCCCATAAACTATGTAGCCATCATGGGTAGAAAATGGTCATACTTTTTAGATGATTCCTTAGTGATATTTAGTATAGACTAGTGGATCAACTTAGTACTTAGGTTCTATACCCCTGGCAAGGTATAGGACGGCCTTGGCAGCGTGAGGCAAAATGTTGTATCATCAAATAGCTCTTAAATGATGGTTATCGGTTAGACAAACTCGCACAGAAGTATTTTGTATTCTTATATACACAATGTTAATTGTATTTTTATATACAATCAGAGTTTATATCGTATCTTTGCATACAACCTGAGGTACTAATTATTATCCATGTTTTAAAATATTTTCTTTATATTACATTCATATTATTGCTTTATATTGAAATGAGTTAAGTTGAGTTGGGTTGAGCCCAGGTATGTTCTTTCAGTTCCTTTCAAGCTTATGTCTTGTTTTAGAATTCCACTCACATGCTCATACATTCAATGTATTGATGCCAGTTGGTCTGCATCTTTTTATGATGCATATACAGGTAACCAGGATCAACATCCAGCGCATCATTGATTCTAGTTGAGCTTCAGAGTTGTTGGTGAGCCTCCTTGCTTTCACAGGACCGCTTTTTATTACTTTACCATTTTATTTCATTAGGATTTCGTGGGTCTTGTCCGGACATCCATCTCAGTTGTTAGAGGCTTCATAGACAGTTAGTTGATGTTAGTTCTTTAGTCTTTCCATTCCTGTTTTGATGTTTGAGACTTCAGTGCCATTTTGGCTAGTGAATGTTTCGATATACATTCTAAGTTATCTATTGAGATTTTAGTTTACTTTTAAAATTATTTTTATCATGAGTTAGTCTTCCGCTAAGAGTTAAGTCAGACCAAGGGTTCTCTGGGGCCAACAATGGTTCTCGAGTGCTAGTCCCACCTAGGGTATAGGCTCGGGGAGTGAGAAACTTGGTATCAGAGCACAAAGTTCAAGAGTCCTAGGAAGTCTATGAAGTCGTGTCTGTAAAGTCCTAGTTATCGCTGTGAAGCGCGCCACATATATAATTAGTAGGTTGCGACACTTAGGAACTATCTCACTTCTTTCATATTCATTTCATGCGATATAATTTATCTCTAAAAAGTTTCTTCTAATTCGTTCTTGCGCGTGTCTTTCACATCATGCCTCTACGAAGAGCTATCGGAGGTCATCCAACTAGAAGGAATGTTGAACCACATGATCAAGGGGTACCTAATGCACCAGAAGTGCAACCCCAGGGAGAGGTCACCAATGTTGAGTTCCTTGAAGCTATCCAGATGTTGAGCCAAGTTTTGACCAATCACGTTGGACAGAGAGAGATTCGTCAGAAAATGACTGATACTTTAAGGATCCGTGAGTTCTGAAGGATGAATTCTCCAGGCTTCACTTGTTCAAGTGTCACTGAGGATCCAGAAAACTTTGTTGAGGAGCTTCATAAGGTTTTTGAGATTATGCATGTTGCTGATGCTGAGAGGGTGGAATTAGCTGCATACCAAATGAATGGTGTCAGTAGAATCTGGTTTGATCAATGGAAGAAGATTCCAGCTGAGGGTGCACCACTTATGAGTTGGGCTTTGTTTAAAGAGGACTTCTTGGGGCGTTTCTTTCCTCGAGAATTGAGAGAAGCAAAGGTACGATAGTTCATCACTCTTAAGCAGGATTTTTTAAGTGTTCTTGTGTACAATCTAAAGTTCACACAACTTTCCCGCTATGCTCCGTAGATGGTTACTGACATGAGAAGCAGGATGAGTTTGTTTGTTGTCGGGTTGTCTCGTTTGTCTAGTAGGGAAGGCAGGGTAACTATGTTGATAGGATATATGGACATAGCAAGGCTGATGATCCATGCACAACAGGTTGAGAAAGAGAAGCTGAAAGATAGAGAGGAATTCTGAAACAAGAGAGCTAAGATAAGGAATGAGTCCGAACAATAGAAGAATAATGTCAACCAGTCATCTTTACAACAAAAACAAAAAGGACCCACTCCATCATCGGCTAGTGCACCTGCACCAAGGAACAAATGTGAGTACAATAGTTAGAATTCACAGAATTTTAGAGCTAGACCTGCGCATTCTCAAGGTAATATGGGACAAAGGGGTTCTAAGAATCCTGCATGTGCTAAGTATGGTAGGAGCCACTCAGGGGTATGTTGTGATGGCTCCACTGATTGCTTCAAGTGTGGTCAGAACAATCATTTTATGAGAGAGTGTCCTAAGAACAAGCAATGTAATGATAATAGGGGTAATAGGGCCCAATCTTTTTCAATTGATCCACCAGATAGAGCTACATCTAGAGGAGCTACTTCAAGGGCAGGCGGAGGAAGAAATCGTCTTTATGCTATCACTAGTCTTCAAGAGCAAGAGGATTCGCCAGATGATGTCACTGGTATGATCCAAGTCTTTAACTTTGATGTTTATGCTTTGCTCGATCCAGGAGTGAGTTTATCCTTTGTAAATCCCTATGTTGCAATGAATTTTGATGTTCTTCCTGAGAAACTTCTTGATCCCTTCGGTGCCTATACACCTGTTGGTGAGTCTATTCTAGCAGAGAGAGTCTATCGTGATTGTACCATTTTCTTCAATCACAAGAGCACCAAGGCTGACTTAGTTGAGTTAGATATGGTAGATTTTGATGTCATTCTAGGTATGGACCGACTTCATGCATGTTATGCCTCAGTTGATTGTAGAACTCGAGTTGTTAAGTTCCAGTGTCCTAATGAGCCAGTTATAGAGTGGACGAGTAGTTCAGCAGTGTCTAAAGGTTGTTTCATTTCATACCTAAAGGTGAGAAAGTTGGTTTCCAAGGGGTGTGTCTATCACTTAGTATGAGTTAATGACTTTAGGGTGGAGATGCATCCTATTCAGTCAGTTCCAGTAGAAAAAGAGTTCCAAAAGTCTTTCCAGGTGATCTTCCCAGATTTCCTCCTGAGAGAGAAATAGACTTCGATATAGATATTCTTCCTGATACTCGTCCTATATCTATTCCGCCATATAGAATGGCACTAGCAGAGTTAAAAGAGTTAAAAGAGCAGTTGAAAGATCTCCTAGAAAAAGGTTTTATTTGACCAAGTGTATCCCCTTGGGGCGCTCCGGTCTTGTTTGTGAGGAAGAATGATGGTTCCCTTAGAATGTGTATAGATTACCGTCAGTTGAACAATGTTACTATCAAGAATAAGTATCCTCTTCCGAGAATTGATGATCTCTTTGATCAGCTTCAGGGTGCCACTTCTTTCTCTAAGATAGACCTCAAATCTAGCTACCATCAGTTAAGAGTAAGGGAATGTGATATTCCAAAGACAACTTTCAGGACCCGTTATGGTCATTATGCATATCTAGTCATGTCGTTCTGTTTAACTAATGCGTCTGCATCGTTCATGGACCTTATGAATAGAGTATTCAAGTCTTATTTAGATATGTTTGTTATCGTATTCATTGATGACATACTAATCTATTCAAGGAATGAGGAAGATCATGCTAGTCATCTCGTAATAGTTCTCCAAACTCTAAAGGATAGAGAGTTGTATGCCAAGTTCTCTAAGTGTGAGTTCTGGCTTGAGTCTGTAGAATTCTTAGGTCAGATTGTTTCCAGTGATGGAATTAGAGTTGATACTCAGAAAATAGAGGCAGTGCAGAATTGACCTAGACCCACGTCTCCAATCGATATTAGGATTTTCTTGGGGTTGACTTGATAATATAGAAGATTCGTCAAGAGGTTCTCATCAGTTTCATCTCTTTTGACTAAGTTAACTCAGAAAATAGTGAAGTTTTAATGGTCTGAAACTTGTGAGAAAAGCTTTCAAGAATTGAAACTAGGTTGACTACTGCCCTAGTATTGACCATACCAGAAGGTACGCAAGGCTTTGTTGTATATTGTGATGCGTCCAGAGTTAGTTTGGGTTGTGTGTTAATGCATAATGGTAAAGTTATTGTTTATGCCTCTAGACAGCTGAAGGTTCACGAGAAGAACTACCCAACCCATGATCTAAAGTTGGTTGCCATAGTATTTGCTTTAAAATATGGCGTCACTATATTTATGGTGTTCATGTGGATGTGTTCACCAATCACAAGAGTCTTCAGTATGTGTTTAGTCAGAAGAGCTTAATCTAAGACAGAGGAGGTGGTTAGAGTTACTCAAGAATTATGACATGAGTATTCTATTTCACTCGGGTATGGCTAATGTTATTGCTGATGCTTTGAGTAGGTTGTCTATGGGTAGTACCGCCCATGTTAAAGAAGAAAAGAGAGAGTTAGCAAAAGATGTGTACATACTTGCACGATTAGGAGTTCGATTGATGAATTCTAATGGATGAGGAGTGGTGGTGATGAGTGGGGCTAAATCATCATTAGTGTCAGAGGTGAAAGAGAAGCAAGACCAAGATCCTATTTGCTTGAATTGAAGGCAAATGTTCATAAGCAAAAAGTAATGGCTTTTGAACAAGAGGGAGATGGTGTATTAAGGTATCAAGGTAGGTTGTGTGTACCAAGGGTGGATGAACTCCAAGAGAGGATCATGGAGGAAGCTCATAGCTCCAGATATTCTATCCATCTGGGTTCCACAAAGATGTATCGTAACTTGAGAGAAGTATACTGGTGGAAAAGTATGAAGAAAGGTATTACTGAGTTCGTTGCTAAATGCTCGAATTGTCAATAAGTTAAAGTAGAGCACCAAATGCCCAGTGGTATTGCTCAGAATATATAACTTCTGGAATGAAAGTGGGAGATGATCAATATGGACTTCATTACTGGTTTGCCATGGTCTCGCAGGCAACACGATTCTATTTGGGTGATTGTTGATCGAATGACAAAATCAGTCCACTTTTTGTCAGTAAAGACTACTCATTTAGTAGAAGATTATGCTATGTTATATATCCAAGAGGTAGTAAGACTTCATGGAGTTCCAGTTTTGATTATATCAGATAAAGGTGCACAATTTACTATACAGTTTTGAAAGTCATTCCAGAAAGGTTTGGGTTCAAAGGTGAACTTGAGTACTTCTTTTCATCCTCAGAAAGATGGTCAAGCAGAACGCACTATTTAAACTTTAGAAGATATATTGAGAGCTTGTGTGATTGATTTCAAGGATAATTGGGATGATCACCTACCTCTCATCGAGTTTTCTTACATCAATAGTTACCACTCTAGCATCCAGATGGCTCCCTATGAAGCTCTTTATGGGAGAAGATACAGATCTCTCATTGGATGGTTTGAAATTGGTGAATCTTGGTTGATAGGACCAGACCTAGTTCATCAAGCTATGGCGAAGGTGAGAGTTATTCTAGAGAGGTTGAAAACAGCGCAGAGTCGTCAGAAATCCTACACTGATGTTGGGAGAAGGGACTTAGAGTTTGAAGTAGAATATTGGGCATATTTGAAGGTTTCACCCATGAAGGGTGTTATGAGGTTTGGGAAAAAGGGGAAGCTTATTCCCCGGTATATTGGTCCTTATAGAATATCCAAGAGGATTGGTAATGTAGATTATGAGTTGGAGTTACCGCAAGAGTTAGCAGCAGTTCATCCAGTGTTTTATATTTCTATGTTCAAGAAGTGCATGGGTGATCCTTCACTTATCACACCTACTAAGGATATTGGTATTAAGGATAACTTAACTTATGAGGAGATCCCAGTTCACATTCTAGATCGTCAGGTTTGCAAATTGAGAACCAAGGAGGTATCTTCAGTTAAGGTCTTATGGAGAAATCAGTTTATTGAAGAAGACACTTAGGAAGCTGAAGAGGATATGAAGAGAATATATCCACATCTCTTTGAGTCCGGAGAAATCCCAGATCAAGGTACTAATTCTCTTCTTAGTACTCTTTAATTGATATATTGAATGTGTTAGATTTGCTTGTTGGGTGTTTGAGCTAAATGTTAGATATTACGCTCTTAGTCTACTTAGAGTGATGTCATTCGAGGACGAATGTTCCCAAGGGGGAGATATTGTAACATCCCGCTATTTGAAAGAGCTAAAATTAGAAAGAACCATTTTTGGAAATAATGAAAATCTAAAATTTGGCAAGTTATATTATGTATGAGTTTTGGGTCAACTTCAAAAGACGATAACTCTCAGCACATGATGAGTTAGGTGAGCTACAAGATACTATATGAAAGGTGTTGGAATTAGCTTTCCAACGCCATCGAGTTTGCTCATTGTCGAGTTTGTATGAGGGAGATATGCCCGTTCAAAGTTGGGTTTCCTAGATAAGGAAAGTTAACCAGATTTTAAAAGGGTATTTTAGACTTTTCCATACCCAATTAATTTATTTCTTTTTTGGTAATTAAGTAGGGATCGAAACTGAATTGGTTCAGATTAGGTACTCAAAATTACGCTAGGGTTTTAGAGAAAAGAACTCAAGAGGAGAAAAGAAGAGAAAGGTCAAGATTCATCGATTTCTTAAGGAATTGATTGCAGATTTCGCCAAGGATTCGACCCTACGAGATATGTGAATTCACATAGCATTTGGTTCGTTCACCCACGCGCCAATCATGTTAATTTTAGCATTAAATTCTTTCTACAAAATTGAAGGTTAATGTTCTTGATTTGTGTTCTTGCAATTGACTTTTGTTCTTGAGATTGGGATGAGATTGACGAGTTCTTGAGGAAATCATGTTGATTTTAGGGTTGTGTTTGAGTAGATTCTTGTGTACATATATTGGGTATCTTAATCTAAAAATACATTGAGAAAAAAAATCAAAATTAGTCGAGTGAAGACTAGAAAACGAGAAGAAAAATTTGTCAGGTTTACCTGGGAGAGCTGACACGTTGATACACCACCAGGGCTGGCGTGGCGCGCCAATACTGCACCAAAAAGCAGTCTCTGAACTTCAAGGGTTGGCGCCCCGCGCCAGCAGTGCGCCCGGGTCGTCCGCCCCCACCCGTTTTTCGTCGTTTAGCCTGTCTAAGTCCTTTTAAAGTGTACTAACACTTCCTATCGATTTTAACTATTCTAAATGACTTCTAAACATTTAGAAATCATCCATAAACATGAATCATAACCTTGAATCAATAAATTCAAATTCAAGGAA
The DNA here is from genome assembly GCF_900185275.1 of Solanum verrucosum. NCBI lineage: Eukaryota > Viridiplantae > Streptophyta > Magnoliopsida > Solanales > Solanaceae > Solanum > Solanum verrucosum. The sequence goes on from NW_026020833.1 coordinate 738,755, forward strand.
AGTTAAGAGCCAAGTCTAGAGAGTTCTTAGAGTCTTTTCAAAAGTCTTTCGCAAATCCTTTAAACTTGTTTTAAGACTTGACTTTTGAGTTAAGTAAAGAGTAAAGAGAAAAGTTCATTTCTTCAAAAGAGTATATGGGGACTATGTATTCCCAAAGAGTAAATGTTTTCACATTTAAACAAGAAAGGAAACACCGATTTCCAAAAGAGCCTTTGAGCTAGTTTTTAGTAAAGAGTAAATGCTTTGATAGTTAAGCAAAAAAGCAAACACTGATTTCGAAGAGAGCCTTTGGGCTAGTTTTTGAGAAATTAGCTCAAATCACAGAAAGAGTTATGTTTTTAAACATATGAGCTAGTATATTTTGGGAGTAGTATTGATCACTGATATGAGGGAGAGTTCAGACAACTCCCAACCCTCATAAACCATGTAGCCATCATGAGTAGAAAATGGTCATATTTTTAGATGATTCCTTAGTGCCTTTTAGCATAGACTAGTGGATCCACTTACTAGTTAGGTTCTATACTCCTTGCAAGGTATAGGACCGCCCTGGCAGCGTGAGGCAAAACGTTGGTTCATCACATAGCTCTCAAGTGTAATGACCTGGAAGGTCATTTTTGAGAATTTTCATAAAATTAGTGTTTTACCCTTCTTTGATAGTTGCCTCAAGTAACTTTTATTAGTTGGTGAAGTTGATTTTAAAATTTTGAACTATTCGATAACTACAATTATTTAAATAGCGGGTAAATTTCAAATGTCTAATTTTAGTAATTATTTAATGGGTCAAGTCCTTGATTTATTAAACACCCTATACTATTTCATCCACATTTATTTAAAATAAGTTACTAGGGTTTGTCACATTTAATACACAATTTTTTTAATTAGATAAAAGAAAGAAAATGAGAAAAGAGACGGAGAAACTTACCTGTAGACGACGAAAGCAGCCACAAAATCTTCATCAGGCAAAACAGTAAGGCGTCTAATTCATATATTGGCTTATGTCGTATTTTAATGATTATTAATATAATGTTGGTTGTGAAAGAAAGTATGAAAATTGAGTAGGAAAAGTTGAAACAAAGTCAGTGGCGTATGTATTGAAGTTAGGGTAAGAATATGGTTGATTTCTAATGCCTAATCATTGTCCAATGATGACCTAATCATTGGACAATGATGGCCTAATCATTGGACGTGATTGTGGAGCTAATAGCTTAGTGAATTAATGTTTATAGTTGAACATTAGAAATATGTTAATCTGCAAATTGTTCCGAGGCACGTCACTGATATTTAACATTAGTTAATTATCTTGTTATCACGTTATGATTCAAGTTTTGATATAATGAGATAGGTAATTAATTATTAAGTGTGTTATATTATATGAAAATTATTAGGATGGTATTATTTGGAGAAATTGGAACTTAACCCTAGGCTTGAAACTTGAAAATATGATAATTGAAATATTAATTGGCATCAAAATCGGGAGGTTGTTATAAATTCGAATGAGTTTTGGGTCTAAGCTAGACCTATAGTAATATGAGTGTTGTTAGTTTCAAAATCTTATTGTGATTATTAATGTGAATAGATTGCTTTGAGTTGAAAGTACAACGAAAAGGAAAGGCTCAAGTCCCAGAGTGATTGTTCGATTATTTGAGGGAAGTGGATTTCTAAACTCTTGTTAAGTGCATAGAGTCGTGTATTTCCTTGTGGTATGTGTTGGGGAGTAATGGGACTTGGTGATGGGTTGAGCTATCCATGTTGAATAATCTAACAATGAAAAAGGGGTAATAAAAGGCAATGTGATTAACTGTTGGTGTGTGATGTGTTGAGAATGATTTTGAAAGGCTTATTGATTCATTGCTGATGTTGTATCATGATTGTGTTGTTGTGAATTGTGCAATGTTATGAAAATGGTCATCTCCTCATTATTTGTGTGAAGACGTCATTTGCATTGTTCTGAGACATGGTTGTGACAAGTGTTATGTGAATTGAGAAAGAATAAGAAATTAAAGAGGATGTACCATTTCGAGGGACGTATCGTGCTCTGCGATGGATACTATATATCGAGGGACGTATCGCGCGCCGCGATGGATACTATTATCAAGGGACGTGTCGTGCGCCGTGATGGATGCATGGACATATATGTCCCCCATGAGTCCCAGACTAAGAGACAACAAGTGTGTATCATTAGGTCAGCCATGCATCACTACACTTGACATAGCCTTCCATTGCACTGCACATCTTTATCATTGATGAACTTGATCTTGTGTGTTGTTGATCTTGTGAGTGCCTTTCTGTGGAAGTTGTGATTGATGAATAGTGAGTTTGTTGTTGAGGATATATAATTGTTAAAGTGTTGTTGTTGAGTTATTATGTAAACTGTGAACTGTTAGGTTGGATTGGTTTTATGCAGGTTGTAGTTGTAGAGGTTCGGTTGGTGTGTAAGGAGTACCCATATTCTATTCCCTTAGCTTGTGTTAAGAAGTTTACTTGCTGAGTACCGTATGGTTTGATACTCACGCCTTGCTTCTATATTTTTGTAGGTTGTTAGTACGGACCTTCGTGATATTTTCTCTTCTCCTTGTCCGAGGCTTCTTGTGGAAGTTTGTGAGGTAGTTGCTAGTCATTTCAGTGAACCTTCTTACTCTTATTTATGATCTTGTTCTATTCTAGAAATAAGGTCATTTGAGACTTGTGTTTTTCTTTTGAATCAATTGTAATATTTTAGAGGCTTGTACACGTGACAACTAGGTATTGGGGGTATTTTTGAGTTGATTATAAAATTTCCTCATTTTATTGTAATGGTTGAGTTTTAGGCTGACTTGTCTTGGTGGGATAAGACGAGTGCCATCACGTCCATTTTTTTGTCGTGACATTAAGTGATGGTTGTCGGTTAGAGAAACTCTCACATAAATATTTTGTATTCTTATATACACACTGTTAATTGTATTTTTATATACAATCAAAGTTTATATCGTATCTTTGCATACAACCTGATTTACTATTGTATTTCTCAATACACATAATAGTTATCCATGTAATAAAAGTTTTTCTTTATATTGCATTCATATTATTGCTTTAAATTGAAATGAGTTAAGTTGAGTTGAGTTGAGCCCATGTATGTTCTTTTAGTTCCTTTCAAGCTTATGTCTTGTTTTAGAATTCCCCTCGCATGCTCGCACATTCAATGTACTGATGTCAGTTGACCTGCATCTTTTTATGATGCAGATACAGGTAACCATGATCAGCATCCAACGCATCGTTGATTCTAGTTGAGCTTCAGATTTGTTGGTGAGCCTCCTTGCTTTCGGAGGACCCCTTTTTATTACTTTATCATTTTAGTTCATTAGGATGCCGTGGTTCTTGTCCCGACGTCTATCGTAGTTGTTAGAGGCTTCATAGACACTTAGTTGATGTTAGTTCTTGAGTCTTTCCATTCCTGTTTTGATGTTTGAGACTTGAGTGCCAATTTGGCTGGTGAATGTTTCTATGTACATTCTCAGATATCTATTGAGATTTCAGTTTACTTTTTAAAGTATTTTTATCATGAGTAAGTCTTCCGCTAAGAGTTAAGCCAGGCCAAGGGTTCGCTTGAGGCCAACATGGTTCTCGAGTGCCAGTCCCGCCCAGGGTGTAGGTTCGGGGCATGACAATTAATGTACTTCTAATATTAAAACATTTTATACAGAGAAACTATTTTAAATATCTATAATTAAAAAAATGAATTTTTATTTTTTAAAATTAAAATTTTCATGCTTAAATTTTCAATCAACATTATACCTTTTTTGGGAGGCTGAAATCTTTAATTGTTATTTTTTCTTTTTTTCTACTCTTGTAAAAATATTGTGGTTGCCTTTTTTCGAATTCTACAAAATAATACTTAAAATAATATATAATATATAAAATAATAATAATAATAATATATAAACGTAAAATAAATTATAATATTTATTATATAAAAATTAAAAAATTCTTAAATGAAACTTAACCAAACATATGAAATATGCAAATTAATTAATAAGAAATATATTGGTAACTATCCATATATGAAAATGATATTTTATTCTTGAGAAAAAGTATTTTTGTTTTTGCTTTTGCTTTTTTAAAAAAGCACATTTTAGCTTCTTCGCAATAGCAGAAAAAACTACTTCTGGTTTCATTTAAATTTTTTTTACTGATTTGCCAATGTCACGATCTAGACTGTCGTGATTGACACCCACACTAACCCTCCGGTGGGAGAACCATTAATACAACCCAAACAAATAAATTTTATGAAAACTAAGGTATTTAAAGATACAGAAGCAGGTTTAAATGCAGAAATTATATAGACTTCGCATAAACTCCAAAGGTTTAAACAAATAACTTAACCAAACTAATGCGGAAGTCTTAACCCTTAGAACCTGAAAGTCATTGTACCAAAACTCTACTAACGACAAGTCTAAGAACAAGGGGTACAACCTCGCAACTAAACAACACCTTAAAGAAAAGTCTGAGTCCGAAAAGAGTGGACTTAAACAAGAAAGATCCATGGCTGCCTGAAAGAACTAGATCACCCTTGAATCCGGTCACGCTCAATAGTCACCTAGCTGAGGTCTATCAATAGCCACGTAAAAATGCCCTATACTCAACAAAGAAATAGCAAGTACAGTATCAATACACAACCACAGTGTACTTGTAGGATCACGCGGCTATACCAATAAGTGAAACACATGCAAGTAACCACAACATTATAAAATAGGCATATACCAAACATATACAATATTAGTCATCTTTTCAGGATCAATGTAGCATCACACGTTCTCAATAATACACATTGGTTATCAATTTAGAGTGACATACAGTCTTCTAATATCAATCATCATTAGATATTAACGTAATTATCACAAGTAGATACACAACACAATTCAATGGTCCTTTCACAGAACCCAATTCAATGGTCCTCTCACACCCAAACTGTTAGCATAGCGGAACGTGATACCCGATCCAATGTTTATGCCGAAACGTGGCAACCGATACCATATTTATGCCGAAACGTGACAACTGATCCCATGTTTATGCCGAAACGTGGCAACCGATCCTATGTTTATGTCGGAACGTGACAACCGATCCATTCAACAAACCATAATCACAATCACAATGTATATTCTCACAATCATACAACAAGAGGGTGATTCATGGCATACGATTATTCAATTATCCTCATTTACGATTAGGGTGATCAATAATGCGACATTCGCATACATACATGCATTATAATGAGAAATTACAAATATATATCACACCAACATGAAATCATAACCATCACCTACCTCGAATCCAAGCTTGAATCCCCTAAGGCACTTGAATCTTCCCTTTACAGATTCTTCCCACTTGTTCGTGGTCTAAAAACATACAATTAACGCAAGAATTAATAAACGAGGCCTAATTACCCGGATTATAATCAACATTATCAACCCTAGGCCAACCCAAGATCCCAATACCTAAATTAGGGCTTTCTCCACCATTAACTTCATATCAAAACCTTTCCCTAATGATAATTATCCAAGAAACTACATTATATGGATCAAAATACGGATTCAGGGAGTGAAAAACCTTACCTTTAGCCTCAAAAATAGTGAAAAATGGTCAAGAACTCGCATGGGGTCGTCTCCTAGCTCTCAAAGTCAAAAAGTGCAGAATAAAACATTTTTGGGGTTTTATTTCGGACTTAAGTTGCTTCGGACCCGCCATAACGGTCCTCACCCCGCAACAGCGGCCTAGCCCTGGAGGCAGAAATTCCGCCCCAACGGCTTGTACGGAACTAGTGAGCTATTTTAATAATTTCAAGAACCCCATTTCACAACACACTTTAACCAACGACGCTCCAAAAATAACGTTCACATTAAGATCGATTTCGGGAGTTCTACTCACCCGAATTCAATCTCATAAAGTTGTACGGATTCCTTAACATCTTAGATATCAACTCATGTGATCAAAATCATAATTAGATCACCCAATTGCTACCAGAATTTTCTAGACCTTACTGACTCCAATTTCGTCCAAATCTGGACTAGGCTAGGAAATCCAAAGTTAGTACTCAAAGGTTTTCTGGCCCCAATTCTTTCCCCATTGGCTTTTTTATAATGATGGGATCAGGTCGTTACAGCCAAACACTTAATTTTTCAACAAAAGTATTTTTTTCTCAAAATAAGTGCTTCTAGCTAGGGGTGGGCATGGTATGGTACGGTATTTGAAAGATTAGATACCGTAACTTCGGTATCCAATTTTTAAAACATTATACCATTACCATACCAATTTAATTCGATATGGTTCAGTATTTTAAAGTTCGATGTCGGTATACTACAGTATGATAAATTGTTAACCATAGTTTGTTCAACAATGAATAATACATACTCGTATAATAGAGTATTATAACTTTGACAATTTTAAAAAGGTCTCAATTGTTTCATACTAACACATTACATGTGTAGATATATATATTTAAAATAAAATACAAATAACTCCTTTTGTTAATCAATTAAATTTCAAATACATTTCAATCAAAATAGAGTAGTCTAAGTTTCAGCTTCTAAAAATTTAGTTTATATTAATATTAGGTTGCATATTTGTTAGTATTTTAATAATATATATGTTATTTATGTAACTATATATTTCGGTACGGTATTCAGTATTATGTTATTTATAACTATCAAATACCGTACCAAATACCAAAAAAATTTAAAATGTATACCATATACCATACCAAATACAATAATAATAAAACCATGATATTAAAACTTTCTGTTTGGTATGGTAATTCAACATATACCATACTATGCCCACCCCTACTTCTGGCTTCTTAACAACAATGTCAATCAGACTCTTATTTTTACATGATTTAGTACTTTTTGTCACGCCCCGAGCCTACACCCTAGACATGACCGAAACTCGAGAACCATTGTTGGCCCCAAGAGAACTCTTGGCCTGGCTTAACTATTAGCGGAAGATTTTACTCAATAGTTAAAACAACGCAGGAGATAATAAACTCATGTACTAAACTCAGAATGTACAAAGAAACATTCACTAGCCAAAATGGCAACTCAAGTCTCAAACATCAAATCTGAAAACGAAAAAACTCATGAACTAACAATATCTAACTGTTTATGAAGCTTCTAATAACTGAGATGGATGTCGTGACAAGACTCACAACATCCTAATAAACTAAAATGAATAAGCAAATAAAAGGGATCCTTCGGAAGCAAGGAGGCTCACCAACAACTCTGAAGCTCAACTGGATCAACGAGGCACTGGATGGTGATCCTGGTTATACCTATATCTTCATCATAAAAGATGCAGGTCAAATGACGTCAGTACATGGAATGTACGAGTATGTGAGGGAAATTCTAAAATAGACATAAGCTTGAAATAGAACTAAAGAAACTTACCTCGTCTCAACTCATCTCAACTCATTTCAATATAAAGCAGTGATATAAATGCAATATAAAGAAAAACTTTAAAACATGTAGATTAAAACATAGTGTATTGAAAAACACAACAATAACTTAGTTTTGTATATGAAAATACAAGTAACTCTATGGGAAATTCTCTAATCGAAAACCATTACTATGAGCTATGTGATGATACAGTGTCTTGTCTCACATTGCCAGGGCTGTCCTATACTTTGTCGGGGTATAGAACCTACTACTAAGTGGATCCACTATTCTATGCTAAAAACATTAAGGAATCATCTAAAAAGTATGACCCGTTTCTACCCATATTGACTACACGATTTATGGAGACTTTGAGTTATCTGAACTCGTCCCCATATTAGTGCTCAATACTACTCCCATAATGTAACTAGCTCATATGTTTAAAAACATAACTCTTTTGTGGTTTGAAATTATTACTCAAATATTTCTCTTAAAAGAGATGGTACTAAAACTGCTCATGAAAACACTTTTGGAAATCGGTGTTTCCTCTCCTCTTAAATGTAAAAACATTTAATCTTTAGGAATACTTAGTTCCCACATAGCATATAAAGAAATCAACATCAACTCTACTCTTCCTCAACTCAAAGCTTAAGTGCCCGTTTGAATTGACTTATTTTAGGTGCTTTTAAGCCAAAATAGTTTTTAAGCAGTATTGAAGTGTTTGGGTAAAGTTAAAAAGTGCTTATAAGCACTTATTTTAAAGCCAAAATAACAAAAATAAGCCAAAAGCCATAAGTTAAAAATCCTAACTTATGGCTTTTGGCATATAAGTCATAATCCAAAAACCAATCCAAACAGGCCCTAAGTCTCAAAACAAGTTTAAAACAATTGTAAAAGACTTTTTGAAAAGACTCGAGGAACTTTCTAGACTTGACTCTTAGCTCTACCTTGATTTTGATTTATGAATTCAAGGGTTATAATCTCATGTTATGGATGATCTCATGATGTTTAGACGTACCTTAGAGTATAGAAATGAACTAGAAAATATAGGTATGATTCGAGGGAACTCAAACAGAAAGAAGTGGGAAAGGGTAGAGGACCTGGCGACTCTGGCATACTGAGTGGCGCAAGGCGCCAGACCCATAACTACAGATCCTGGGTTGGGGCACATTGAGTGGCGCGGCGCCCCAGAGCCCAAACTACATATCCTAATGTAGGGTGCACCGAGTGGCGCGGCGCCCCAACCCTTTTCCCAGAAAGTTCGATGAATTTTCTTACTCGTTTTTTTATCCTAATTCATCTAGAATCAAGTGGTTCCTTCCCCAATCACTTAGATTCAAATACCCATCATAAGTTTACAAGACTCTACTAAAAAACAACCTTAAAACTCATGCAATTAACTAAAGAACTCATCAAAACCTCAACAATAAAGATTATGAAGAAAACTTCAACAAAACACATCAAGAACTCAAATCTTTTACTTTCATGAACGGAATTACGATGAATAAATCATGATTGGCGCATGGGTGAATGAACCCAACTCTATTTGAACTGACATACCTCTTAAGGATCAACCCTTGTCGAAATCCGCAATAAAATCCTCAAGAACTTGACGAACGCTTAACTTTTCTCCTCCTTTCTCCTCTTGAGTTCTTTTTCTAAAACCCTAGCGTGAACTGTAATTGCGTAAACTGAACTAAATCATTTTAAACCTCTAGTTAATTACTAAAAATGGATTAAATCTTATAGGGTAAAGAAAAGACCAAAATACCTCTCTTAAATCTGGGTAACTTTCCTTAATTGACTGACAGATTTTAAAATGATCATATCTCCCTCATACGAGCTCAAAAATTAGTAAACTCGGTGGCGTTGGGAAGAGGATTCCAAGACCTTTCATTTGATATCTTATAGGTCACCTAACTCATCTTGTACCGAAAGTTGTGGCCATTTGAAGTTGACTCAAAACTCATATCTTAAGCTTAACTTGCAAAATTTCAGCTTTTGTTACTTCCAATTTAGTTCTTTCTATTTTTAGCTCTTTGAAACATCGAGGTGTTACACTTTTAAATTATGATCATTTTCATTATAATTTATTTATTTGCAATATTTGTTTTATGCGATATTATTATTATTTTTCGTTTAATATTTTAGTGTCATCACTCATATCATATTTTGTGTTATTGTTTTAAGAGACACCTCAGATAGTTGTATATTAGTAGGACTAAAGAGATACTTGAAGCACAAGTTAATTATATGTTTGTATGAATATTTTATCTTTAAAATCCGAAAAACCTGAGGTTAAAAAAACTGAGTTTTATCCGTTTGGTTTCATTAATAGATTTAAAAAATCTAACACAAATGGTTTGATTTGGTATTTAAAAAATCCAAACCGGTCCAGTCCATCTACACCCCTTAATCTGGTATCCCAGATACATGCGAATCATACCAGATACATGTATCTAGTTTTATCTAGTCTAATTGACATGTATTTTAATACATAGACAAATCTCGCTCGTCTTCCTCTGTTCGCTCTCTCTCTCTCTCTCCCTATTTCAATATATCTGGTAGCAAAAAATAGGTATTTAGGTGTATCTAATTTGTAATTTGATAAAATTATTAATTAGTGAGATAAAATGCTATTTATTTCAAATTATAGAGATAATTAGTAAATATGATAAAATATTTGTGTAATTTTTTATTTGTCAACTTAACTAACTCAGTAATTGTATAGTGTTAAAAAACCTTAATTAGGTTGCTTGCCCAAATAGTTGGACGTTTCTTGCAATGAGCTGGTATGACATAATGTTGTTGTTATTGTTTATGTCAATTGGGGTGATTTACTTCATAATCAAAAGTAAATGTCGTTACTTGAGGTGCATATCTACAATATTTTTACCTAAAAGAGCACGACTTTTTGTTATCACATTATCAAATACCATAAAAAATGTTTCACTCCCCAAAAGTCATTTATTATATTTTCAACGCAGATTTAATCCCCCAAATGGTCACCCATCTCTAGGAATTGCCTTAAAATATCATTTATGTTTCATTTAGGACCAAAATATCACTATTTTCATCCAAATATACTTAACACTTCAGAAGCCTCACTCTTTCCTAGTTGGCATGCCATGTCACTGAAGCCTTTTAAAAAAAGAATAAAAGACTTGTTTAATTCATCAAGCTCATTTAACTAAAATAATGATCTTACTATTTTTAAAAAATATATATATATTAGTTTATTGAGAAGAAATTTTCATACTTTAGAATATTTTATCATAATTAACTTTTTATTTTTTTTATGCTATGAAGAATAGTTTTTAAAAACTTACTATAATGTCATAAATTTTAAATACTTATAAACACATATATTCAAAAAAAATTGATATATAAATCACTCATGAATATCAACTTACACCAATTAATCATATATTATATAATGAATCAATAATATTAAAGGTCAATTAATTATTTTTAATAATTAATTGTGTACTTTGAAATCCATACTTACAATATCTTTTTTTGAAAAAATAAATAAAAAGTGAATAATATTTATATTAGAAAATAAAATTTTGATCGTTATTTATAAACATATTAATCTAATATAATATGTGTACTATTAAATTAAAATAAGTGATTCAACTCATTATTACTTGTGTTTCATGAATTGGGATGAGATAAGAATATATATTGGTGTTTAATTGTATGATAAGTTAAAATATAATATAATAGCCATAAAAGAGTAAAAAGAAAAATTAAAATCAAAAGTAAAATAATAAGTTTCTCTTTTTTACCGACTCTTTTGTCAGCCTTAATAATTTATTTGGATACTTTTATGAAAAAAATTGTTTAAAATTTTCAAATAATTTACTTATTGTTATGAAACTATATAAATTTAGAAGAAGAACAAAGTACGGAGAAGAGAGAAGACTTCTTATTCTTTTTGAATGATATTTAGGGATCCACAAATCTAATTTACAATTAAGGAAAACCCCTTTATTTATAGGGGAAACCTAACTTGGTCCCCAAGTAGGATTCCTAACCATATCCTAAAAGGACTCCACATAATTAGACATTCACTATAATACAAATATGTTTATAACACTCACCCTTGAATGTCGGTAGATTATGTGCCTCGTTAAAACCTTACTAGATAAAACCCAATGGAAAAAAAATCTAGTGAAGGAAAAAAGAGTACACATATCTAATAATACGCATTATGGATACCTCATTAAAGACCTTACTAAGAAAACCCAATGGGACAAAACTTTGTGAGGAAAAAAGAATACATCGTGTGTTAACTCCCCCTAATGAGAACATCAATCTAGAGACTTGAATCTTCATTTTTCAAGCTTATGCACCATCTTCTTGAAAGTTGTAGTTGGTAGAGACTTGGTGAATAAATCAACTACAATATTACTTGAACAAACCTGTTGCATGTTGATATCACCATTCTTGGAAGCTCATGAGTGTAGAAAAACTTTGACGAAATATGCTTCCTTCTATCTCCTTTTATTAATCTTTCCTTCAGGATCAAAGATTTCTGCAAGTTCCTTACTTCAACTTCTTTAAGCAAATAATCTATTGCCTTTTGAAAACTCTTCAAGAGTTTCAATTCTAGTCATTAACTTGCATAACAATACTTATATATGCTTTATGCATTTTGAATCTATTTAATCCTTATGAGGATTATAAACAAGTTTTCCAAAAACTTGTATATGCTTTAGATTTTGAACCCATCGGATATTTTGATATCAATTTTGTCAAGTGACAACATCCAATATTAAATGAATGATATCTTCTAGTGCCTAGATTGCAAGTCAAATAAACTTTACGCTTACCAAGATGCATCATTCCACTTTTCACTTGATAATTATTTCTACACCAACATGCTTTAATAGTTGTAGAATTTATATCATCATAATCTTTTACAATATTGCGCGCTATTGTATCAAAGATATCGTCAACAATATATCATTTTGTATCGATTCACAATACGACATAACTATTGAGATCCCATCACTTCATTATTTTCAAGTACGTACCCCTCTCATGAGGTTTCATGAAGTGTTATGTCTTAAGCTCTTCAAGAGCACATTTCCTCCTTATTATGATCATTTTGATTCTTTGATCCTCCCCCATTTTTCAAGGATTATTTTTTCTTTTGAATTGATTATTCTATCGTGCTTCATGCATGTCGTAGACTCTATCCTTAAGGGACATTCAATAGGAGTATTTACAACTCTTGTGTTGCTTCTAATATCCCCCTTATGTTAGACAAACTAACATATATCTCAATCTTTTGGAGAACTATCTTTGTGCATCATGGTATATTCAGTGATTATATACTACACATAAAATAATTAGATGAAAAATATTTGATCCCTGAAAATAAATCAATTGAAAGAAAATTTGATCATAATTTATTGGTTTGATTCATACAACTACTTTAGTATGTAATACATTATATTTCAGACCATGAAATGTTGTTCTCATAAGCAATGATTGACTATTTATTTGAGGAATTTAATGTCACATCAGCTTGGATATTTAACAATATTATCAAGATGAGTTATCTAGATTTCATATTCTGAAAGTTGTGCTCTTAACTCAATTATCTTGCACACACAATTTTGCGAATGTCAAACTACGGGTTGACAACAAATGCACATGTGATTATCTTATAAATGCATCTCTTTATCATATCACATGATAGGTGAACGGGCCCGTATTCACCTTTTATACTTTTGAGAATTTAGAGATTTAGTCTCAACATTAGTTGATCCAATCAACTTGTCATGAGAACAAACAACAAAAGGAATTCTTGAAGAATCTTCTAGTTCTTCAATGTATGTTTATTACTCAGTATGCACATCTTTGGGATGACCAAATCATTCATGCCAACTAATAAAATTATAAGTATTAGTAAACTTCAAGTTTACTATACCATGTGCCTTTTGCTTTAGTAAATTTCTTATTTACTATTATATAAGAAAATTTTAGTTTTATTACTCCGAGAGTAATTTCAGATTTATTTATTCTCCATTATTCTACCCCTTCTAGAGGTGAGCCGTGATCCCATCACTGAACGGACTAATCTGATTATCAGAAAACTTTGCACGTAATCATATTATTTGTGCCGACATTTTGCAAACATCAAGTTGCGAGATAACAATAGGCACACATGAGACCATCTAGGACAATGAAGTATCTAAACAATCCACTAGGTGGGTGAATAGGTCCACAAACATCCCTATATGTACGTACCAAGAATGTGATGGACTCAATCTCAACTTCCATTGATGATGGTCTCATCATTAACTTGTCTTGAAAACAAGCAGTATCCCTATGTGTACGTACCAAGAATGCAATGGACTCAATCTCAACTTCCATTGATGATGGTCTCATCATTAACTTCTCTTGAAAACAAGCAGTACAAGAAAATTCACCATTTAAAAGAATCATTAGATTCTTTAATGAATGTCCATTTTAATTATCTGTAATTTGCCTCATCATTATAGGACCATACAATCATGTAAACGTAAGACAGTATTGAAATTAATATAGAATGTGCCTCAATTGCACTAATTATTATCCAATAAAAGTCAAAAGATAAAGTATGAAACTTTTCTTTAACATATGTTTGCCCAAAGACTTTCTTGGTGATACCACATCTACAACAAAAGGTCGCGATCATTTCCACGCCTAGCATGGTGGCTTACACCTCCTTCACTTTAGAGAATGGATCTATATTTTTAGCATTTATCAAAAGTTCTCATTCTTCATGAATGGAACACAAAGATGTGAGCATACCAAATTATAATAGTTTTACTACCTCATTCCATATTCATGTGCATTATTTAATCACTTGTCTTCTTTCAGACATAATATGCACGACTATCACATTCACTTTAGGGAATGGATCTGAGTCAAATTTGTAGTGTACAGAACAGAGTACATGGATCGAACTCTCCGGATTCAGTGTTGCTTGCTTCAACGAGATATATTTCATGACTAATTTTTATCAGAAAACTCATTATTTCGCCTTAGTCATCATAATGTCATCAATATGGTGCATTGAGACTCAAATTCAATGTCTTATCTATATAAAGACGTCTTATGCCAGAAATCGATGGGACATGAATCCAACATCTTTTATCACGGTGCACCAAGATTTGAACCTAATGTCTTACCCTCTTGGTGTGATTGGACATGAATCCATATTCTTATCCTCTTGGTGCGATAGGACTTGAATCCATCGTCTTATCCTCAATTGAGACTCACTCTAGAGCCTTTAATAATTTGTTCACTTTGCAAGCCTTCGTTACTAGTAAGTAATGATACTATCTATTAAATCAAAATTAAGGAGTATAAGATTTATACTACATGACCGTCACTATATTGTGAAATAGAATATAAGTAGCCACAAGATAAGATAAATTAAATAACAATTGAAAAGTATTACAAACCTTCATACATAACCTGTACTAGATTCTACTTGTTTTTTTCGTGGGTTGGTGTATTTGTTCTTTACAGTATAGTAAAGCATGTAATTTAACTAATAGGAGTTCTATAGCACAATTGGTAACACAGTACATACTTACCTCGATATCATTCTTTGAACAAGTAGCATACAAATTTCATTATTGCTCAATCACTCACTTGGTTAGAATTTCATGCTGATAACGTGTTATGAAACTATATAAATTTAGAAGAAGAACAAAGTAGGGAGAAGAGAGAAGACTTCTTATTCTTCTTGAATGATATTTAGGGATCCACAAATATGATTTACAATGAAGGAAAACTCCTTTATTTATGGGGAAACCTAACTTGGTCCCCAAGTAGGATTCCTAATTAACCATATCCTAAAAGGACTCCACATAATTACACATTCACTATAATACAAATATGTTTATAACACTTATGTTATAAAATATTATAGTGTGGATGTCCACTACACCAAGAAGTTACTCTCACCCATTATCTCCATAACTTTCCTCCATTATGAAGATAATCATGAACTTCATAACCTCCAACTTTATAACCATTATTCTTGTAACCTTTCACTTTCATAACCTCCTCCAATATATTCATGTTAATGTCATGTTTATGACTAACCTTTTGTATGCCTCTATGTTACATTATACATAGAGGCATAAAGGTTCATGTTGTATACAGTTGAAGACTTGGAATAATAAGAAAAGCTCTAATCTCTTGTCTTTCTATTTCTATTGCTTTCATTTTCTATATTTCTTGTCTTTTTTTGCTTTAATTTTACAACAACTTGGAGTTTTCAAATTCTCAGGTAACAATACAAAAA
This sequence comes from Solanum verrucosum, assembly GCF_900185275.1. Taxonomy (NCBI): domain Eukaryota; kingdom Viridiplantae; phylum Streptophyta; class Magnoliopsida; order Solanales; family Solanaceae; genus Solanum; species Solanum verrucosum. The sequence goes on from NW_026020833.1 coordinate 754,472, forward strand.
AAAATCATTGAATTTTGTTTGGTAGAAAAATATGAAGGAATTATATTTTTAAAAGTTTTTTTTATAATCTTTATAAATTTTTACGTAATTTATATATTTGTTTTGAAGAGGCATAAGTATAATGAATTAAATAGGTCAATTATTTTAAAAAATGATGATTTAATGAAAGACATATCAACTAGAATAAAAGGAGACTTTTGAGGTATTTAGTATATTTTAGGGATAATAATAATAATGATATTATTCACTATATATATATATATATATATATATAGAAAGTGATGTGATTCCTCTCTACGGTCTCTATTCACAATTATCTTTTTTCTCCTTTTTTGACATTTTTCCTCATATAAAAACAATAATTAACTCACCAAGAAAACAATTAAATAATCTATTCATCACTAAAAAAAACAATAAATGACATGTCGTGCCAACTAGGAGAGAATGAGGCTTCTGAAGTGTTAAGTATATTTGGAGGAAAATAGTGATAATTGAGTGATATTTTGGTACTAAGTGAAACATAAATGATATTTCAAGTCAATTCCCTAAAATTGAGTGACCATTTACGAAATTGACTCTTTCAACACAAAGCAGTTATATAGAAAAAAAAATGTCAGGATTCCACGATTGAGCATATTCAATATCACCTAAAATCATGGGCCAAAAAAATTTAATCTCCACTATCAATTTCTTTCATTTTCAATTTGAAAATGACATTATTGTATAAGTAAAATAAAGGCCTTCAAAGAGGAAAGAAATGATATTTTCGCTTATCCAAGGATTAAACAAAAGATTCTAACGAATCAAAAATTATCAGATGCAATAAACCACACAGCGAAAAACCCTGATCCCCCCATCTCCACTTAAAAAGCATGATTATAACTTAACTATAGAAAAATTAGAGTAGATCAATTGGTTGTCTATATGAATGTAATGACTCGGTCAGTCATTTTTGAAAAATTTCATGATTTTACTATTTTTCCCCTCCCGATGTCAACTTCGACTCTTTTATGATTGAGTTTGAAAAGTTGGTTTTAAACTTTGAGTCATACGTTGAGAATTTGGTAAGTTTGTGAGTTTTAAAGGCTAAGTTGTTAAGGAAGTGGTTTTGGGGATCTTTTGGAGTTTCGAGTGTTGGAATAAAATTTCATAGACTCCACCAGTCCTAAAATGTATTATTTGACCCATGAGTGTATTTGGTTTCTGATTACAAGTCTTTTTAAGGATTTGAGGTCCTAATTTGTGAAATTGTGGAATTTTAGCCTTTGGGTTGACTTTGGTCAACATTCGGGATTTGAATACTCGAATCAAAATTTCGAGAGTTCTGTTGGATTAGGGGAATGGTTTTAGACCAAAGTGAGGTCCTGTTGGATTTTGAGAGGTCCCGAATGTGTTAGCCTTTTTAGGCATGAGTTAGTTTATAGTGGTTTTCACGAATGTCGGATCAGAAAGACTTCGAATTTGTGTTTTGACGGATTTATTGAGTTCGGAACATTGAGTATAATTGATTTGCATATGTGGTTTGTGTGTACGGGGTTCTGAATGAATTTCTGAAGGTCCTTTCGATGATTTTGAGTTTGGTTGATCTCTTGTTCTAGTGCATGATCATGTTGGTAATCGCGATCGCGAGGCTCCCACATCGCGATCGTGTAGCATCATCTTGGGGTGTTTTGTGATCGCGAGGGTCTTGTCGCGATCGGAAGGTCAACTTTAATGAGTTGATTGCCTTACTAATCGTGATCGCATGAGTCTGAGTCGTGACCGCGATGAGCATTTGAAACCTAGGCTGAATGTTTTCTAAAATCGGGGTTTTTGTAACTACCCGAGAGCACCCCCTAGCCGTTACATGCGTATTCAACCTCTCGGAGGTCTTATACAAGCCTTAGCATTCATTCATCGCATAGATCATAAAAATCACTAAGAATTTAAAACTTTTATTCAAAAAAACCATAAGACTTAAAGAGTCATCAACATTTGAAAACATCAATACGCAAGCAGAACTACTAAGTCTCTTTAGTCAATCTTAGACAAGAACTTAGAACGTACTAAGGAACACGGCCCTTTACAAATGAAATGAAGCTTAAGTGTCTATTACAATGACTAAGAAACTTCTAAACATAGTCCTCGAATCTTGAGGACATACCAAAGACTTGGAAGAGTGAAGCAATCCAAGCAACTCCAAAGCGCAATCTCCTCCTAGTTACCACAACCTACACTTGTAGTAAAATAGAAGAAATGGGTTGGTACAACACACATACTAAGTATGAGAATAAGCAAAACATGCTAAAAAGGATATTTGTTTGGAAGTTATGATTTCATGCCATTTTGATAAAATATCAGGAACATCAACATAATAGGCACCTTACAAGTCACAACCAACAATACAAAGTCATATGCTTCACAATACCTCATAAACATACATAACCCATTTACCTTTACCTTCTTGCCTTGGACCTCCACCTTAAGTAACCCTTAAGCAATACCTTTGTGCAATGTATGGGCAACGTCCCATACAATCACCCACACTAAGGCACCACCTTAAGGTCACACAAAGTGAGCTTACCATGCATACCTCAACCTTCACCAATTAATCGCATAAGACATATAAGCACATAAGGCAACAAGTCACTTCATAAAATTAGAACACTCATCAATTGTCATCCCAAGACTCACCTAAGTAAGACATGGTGAGCCAGCCCATACTACCTCTCCATACCACACCCAAGTGATCCTTAAGGCTACACAAGATAAGCTCCTTTCACATCTCAACATAAATCGTTGATTCAACTTAATACATTTAGACAACTTCATTCACTAATGACATAAGATCATCACTTACATTCCATTCAACATAAGCACTTACATTCAATTCATTATGACTCACTTTCACATTAGCATGCTCAAAGACCAACACTTTCATTAATTAGCCCAATAAGACTCATTCATTCATTATCATTACTAAGACACACCAAGATCTCCCTTAAATGTCTACTTGTGCAATGTCTAGATGATGTCCCATTCCACCACCTATCCTAAGTAGTACACCCTTAAGAGACCCTAGTTTATTCATTCATTAATGTGAGGGAACTCATCGTTTGAAATACTTTCATGCAAGAACCCAAGCTTAGAATTGAAATTGGGGTTTTTAGTGTTTTTGAAAAACATTGAAATCACTTTGATTTGTCTATTTGATTGAAAGGGGAATCAATGATAAAATCCTCATACCTTTGTGATTAATTTCCTAGGAATTTGAAGAGAAATCAGTAGGAACCTATCCCCTAGCTTGAAGCTTCATCAATGTCTTCCATGGAGTTCTAGAGAGAGAATTTATTTGAGAGGGAAAGTTCAATTTGGATAATGAGGTCTAATTTTAGGTTTTGGGGTTTTAACCACTTAAAATACCCTAAAATAGATAGAATAACCGTTTATAATAATTTCCCAAACTACCCAAACTACCCCTCACTTAGTTGGGCCTTTTAAACAAGTTAAACTTGAGTTTTATTTTCGCAAATTTCATCGGGAAACAAGTCCGCGATGCGGAGGTGTTCCCACAAGTTTCTGGAAATTAAATTTCGAGACAGAAGAGTCTGCGACACATCTATGACGTGGACCAAACTTTTGGCCCTTGGTGGAGCTAGTCCGCAATGCGGACATGCTCCCTCCATGAGCATTTTGCAAGTTGCCTTGGCAGCTTGTTTGGCCAAGGGTTGGGGTCCTCCTTGGGGACCCTTAGGGTGGTCTCGGGGAGTCGTACCCGGACGTTTTGACCCTAAATACATTTATTAAGACACTAGGATCACCTCCACTGATTTTAGACTCCAAACAACACATAAAAACATGAACAACATACTAGAACACACCAACACGTAAAAGACTAGTTTTCGAATGTCTTGGTCGTCCCTTGGCGTTTGACTTCCAAACTCTTTAAAACTGACTAAAAAGGCTATTCTTCATTATTTTAACAAGTTATTAATGCATAAAACCCTAGTGAGGCTCTACTTTATCCTACTTCATTTTGAGGGGGTGTTACAGTTTCAACCCCATTTCACCATTTTTTGAGTTTTGGAAGCTTTGGGGGTGGCGATTTGGACTAGATTGTTCAGGAAATTTTTTTGGGTAATAATCTTAATTCTAAATCTTCAATTACTCATTATTATTTATGAATTTATGTGTAAAAATCAATCTTTTGAAATGAGTAATTTGGGGTTATCTTCACGAACTCAAGATATCACTAAAATAGTGATTTTTAAAGTTGTTGTGATTCCTTTTTCGAAATGGTTTTTCCTAATGAGTTCCTAAAGCCTTGAGTAATGTTTTCAAGTATTGTTTTCTGGATTCAAACCTCTATTTTGATATTGGGTTTTGAGTTGATTGACTCAATTCTTTACATAATTGATGTGAGAAGTGTTGTTCCGATGGATGATTGTGAATACTTGATTATTTTATATTGTTGGGCTTTAAAAGTGATTTGGAAGGGGAAGGTTCCACTCTTGGAGTGCTCGTTAATGATTTAAGGCAAGTGCTCATTAATGATTTAAGGCAAGTAATCCCTAAAATCTTGTATTCTAGGAATTTGTATGCTTCCTTCGTTGATTGTGTATTGGGAGTAATGGGGATCAGGTTACAATTTTAAATTGTATACTTGTTATTTCTAAATGAATAAAAAAAAGTTGAAATGAAAAAGGTTATGTGTTGAATATGATGATGTGAATTGCCTTGTTGTAATCCTTAATGATTGATTGATGAAATGCTTGAAAGCATGAATGTGAACTTGAATTGTGTAATTTGTTGTCTCTTCTATGCGCTGTGAAATTGTTTGTGCTCATTGACCGTTGAACACCGTGATGAGACATATGATGATTATAATGCCGATGTATTTGCCGGCAAGTGTTGTTATGCCGATTTCTTTCCTGTCAAATGTTATTAGGTCGAGGTCATTTTTAGTGAGTGTCTATGAAGCCGATGTCTTTTCGGGTATTATGTCGAGGTCATTTCCAAAAAGGGTTATAAAGCTGATAAGAAATGGTTCCGACGAGAGGTTGAGTATTGTGACTTGATGCATATGATGTTTATGTGTGACTTGGTTGTTAACTGTAATTGACATACTCGTTGCGTGTGATTGAATTACTTAACTTGAGACTGACTTATTTGATTCGTTTGATTGTTGAATTATCGCTATTAGATTGTGAATATTTGTAACGACATGTTCCCATCGTTATAGAAAAGCCATCAGAAAAAAATTGGGTTAGAAAACTTTTTCGTTGTAACTTGAGAATTCCTAGCCTAGTCCAGCTTTGGACGAAATCGGAGTCAATAAGGTCTAGGGAGATCTAGTAGCAAATGAGAGATCTGATTATGAATTTGATCACACGAGTAGATAGCTAAGACGTTAATAAACTCGTAAGACTTTACGAAATCGAATTTGGGCGAGTAGAACTCCTAAAACTGATCTTAGCGTGAACGGGTAGTTTTTGAGTGTCATGGGTTGAAGGTGTATTGTGAAATGGGGGTTTGTAACTCAACTTTTGACTCTCTATTTCCGTGCAAGACGCCAGGGTGGGGCCGCTATGGTGGGTTGGGTCCCGCTACTGTGGGCCAGTCACAAATTAAGTCGAAATTAAACCCCAAAAATGGTATTTTCTGCAAGTTTCATTCTTCAGAGATATGAGACGACCCCAGAAAATTTCTTGACAATTTTCCACTATTTTTGGTTCTAAAGGTAAGGATTTTACTCCTCTAATTCATTTTTTCGATCCATAGAACTTAGAATTACGGGTGATTATCAATAATGGGGGAGGGTTTTAACCGAGAAACTAATGGTGGAAAAAGCCCTAATTGAACACTAGGATCATGAGTTGGATCTTGGGTTTTAAGTTTGACATAATTCGGGTAAATTAGACCTTAATTATTGATCCTCGTATTGAATTGATTGTTTGTAGACCTAGAACAAGCGGAAAGAATTCAGAAAGGGAAGAATCAAGTTTCTTAGGAGGATTCAAGCCTTTTTTCGAGGTAGGTGATGGTTTGATTTCATGTTTGTGTGATGTATGTTAGAAATTGCTTCATTGTAATGCATGTATGTATGCAAATCTTGCACTATTGATCACATCTAATGCAAATGTGTAATGACTCGAACCGTCGTTATTTAGGAGAAACAAAAATTCGAGAAAATTACTAGGCCACTGTCCCACCAGGGTGGGCCAGATGCCGCTAGGGCATCGGGGCCATGACGAGGTAAGTTGGCGCCAGAGTGGGGTAAGCGAGACAGAATGTAAATAATGCGAAATCTCATTTTCTCCTTCTTCCTAAAATACCTAGTTTAGTCGTAAAACACCTTAGAAACCCCCAAAAAGATGCCCTAAGCCTGGGAAGGAAAGATGAGGAGATTTCTAGCGTAAGGAGGCCGATCGAGGGGGGATTTCTGGTCAAGATCATCATTACGAAGCCCGAAAACAAAAGTCGAAGTCAAAACTCCGTGCAACTACTTGGCACCCAAGTAGGCTAGGTTTTATGAATTGAGTAGTTATAAATCTGTGCTCACTGTGTAATATATGTAAATCAATGGTAAGATTTATGCGTAGCCCTTCGTGCACCGAACTAAATATGACTAAATCCTAGGAAGAAGCCTTAGATGATGAACTAAGGCTAAGTATGGTCAAATTTAGGTTTACGTGATATACGCCGATGAATAGTTCATTGGGATGGTTGAGATTATATGATTGTGTGATGTAGGTTCGTTCTTGCATCATTATGATACATGTATGTATGCCAACGTTGCATTGTTGATCACACTTGTTGTAATTAAGGATAGATAAATGATGAACGCCATGAATCATGAATTTTTTGTATGATTATGAGAATATACTTGTGATTGTGATTGTGGCTTGTCGAATGGATCGGGTGTTGTGTTTCGATACACTAACTTGGACCGATTGTCACGTTCCGGCATAATCATTATATCATTTTACACATTCCGACATAATCATTGGATCGGGTACCGCGTTTCGGTATGCTAACAATTTAGGTTTGGGTTCCATGAGAGAACCAATGATTTGACATAATTGAATATCTTGAGGATTTTGGAACTGTACCTTGTTCGTGCTGATAATTAATATTGTATTTTCCTGGAGTGCTATATGGTGACGAGGACTTAGGTTGATTGTTCTTCTATGTCGAGTAAACTTTATATGTACCTTGATGTTGAATGAACTGGAAAGGGCAAACCCAAACCCGAATGTGATACGGTAGGTGAGGAGTAATGGTTCAAGAATTGTTAATGTCCGAGCAAACGGTATCATGTGTGGTAATCGTGAGAAGTGGGGGTAGCGTACGTGATATAAATGTATAGGTGGATTTCATTCTGGAGTAAAGGGATTCGTGGTTAGTAGTTAGTAAGCTTGATATAATGTGCCATTTGACGAAGGCGGGGTAATATAAAAGAGGAAGTAATGGTATGTAGTGGGTGGTTAGTTGAAATATGTGTAGTTATATTCTTGGTCTCTTCTATGTGTTAGAATGACTAGGCTATGATCAAGAAACTAGTGAGTGGGTTGAATGAGGAGGTCGTTAGTAGTAAGAGGTATTAGTGTAGTTTTTTGGGTATCATAGTGAGGGTAAAGGTAGAGAAGCGAGTGGTATATGGTATATTCTTACTAATTGATTTCTTATGTTATACGGTGGGCGTCGGGTTGATCGATGATGCCTACCAGTACGTGTGGTTTGTACTGACACTACTCTTGCTATGTCTTTTGACATAGTCTAGATGCAGGTTGGTGATGTTTCATTAGGTGAAGATGAAGAAATTCTCCAGCAGTTTCTACTTTTCCTTCCGCATGGTAGGAGCTGTGTCTTTTATTATTATGTCCAATTTGTACTCATAGTAGCTCGTGTATCAGTTTAGACTAGATCCTTGGGGTGTTAATTACTTTACAAGTCTTAACCCAAATTTGTTTTAAGAGTTCTTATTTAGAAAATCTGGTTATTTCATTTATCTCTGTTTTCTTTAATTTTCCTCATGTTTTTTTTAACTATTGGGATATGAGGGTTCTCCTACTTAGGTGTTAGAGTGGGTGCCTGCACGACCTGGTGGGTTGGGTCGTGACAAATTGGTATTAGAGCCTAGGTTATCGATCTCCAGTACAAGAGCAAAATGAGGAATAGACTCTTGCGGATTGATGTGTTGACGTCCACACCTAATCTACAAGAGGCTTGAAAGCATTCTAGGAAGTTTTTCAACTTTTTCTCTCCTTTCGTGCGAGTGTCGCTTGTGGTATGAGTTGAGTCCAATTGATATCTCCCGATTTCAATTGGTATCTCAACGAAGTGATCCGGATGTCGTGGTCACGACTGAATGAACAGAAACAAGGTAAATTGGGACATGGAAGGTTCCAATTGGTATCTGCCCCTGGGGGTAGTGTAAATGCATGGATGATCAGTAACGGTCATCCATGTAGTGAAGTAACTAATTAAGAATTCGGTTTTATCTGTGAGTGCAACTTGAAACTGTGAATGCGTGTTTCTGAATTAACTACGAATGTAGAGTTGAACTTGTTTGAATGTGATGATATGATTACGTGTACTATAAACGTGTGTATGAAATTGGTTACGCGCAATATATTGGCCTAGTTGTTGAATCTAAAAAAGATGTAAATGTATCGGTAAACTCGTTGTGAAAAGAAGGTCCTGACTAGTGGAGGTCCACACAACTTCCAAGTCCTCCTCTACCTGTGCCGCTGAAAGTGGAGGCTGAGACCCAGAGGGACGAGTGTCGTCACCTCCCTCCACGTTCTACTTTGTGGCCGCTTGACTGCTACTAGCCCTGTCTGTTTTTGTCCTCTTGCTCCGAGAAGTAGAAGAATGTTTAACAAAAAGAGGGTGAAGGGGGGATCCATAGGAAGTACCTCATCTGTGTCAGGAAACAGCACCCCCGTCTGCTTGCACAACGCAGTGATAAGGCCGGGTAGGAAATAGGCCTTCTTGTTACCCCGGTAGAACATCTTCCACTATGAGATAATCTGCACCCCCACATTCAGCGCTATAACCTGCACCGCGCACGCCACCACTAAGGCCTGAGGAAAGGTCACGTTTGTGCGGTTTCGCGACGGGTGAATCCTCTAAGTGACCAAGTGAAGCCACCTCTTAGCGTCTGGTGACCAGTCACCACTAGTGATCCCCTCGGCAATAGGCAATAGACCTGGTCCCGGCGCACAGGCTCGATCAAGGTACCTTAGCTAACCCAGATCCATCTCCCTCAACTTAGCCTCGTACTCAGCGTTTGAGGCCTCAGACAACCCTAGTACATCACTTATAGGCATGGCGTTCAGGGGGATGTCAATTCCCCGAATACAGATGATGGGGTTAAAGTCGTCCCAACGGACGGTGGGCATAATAGCATAGAACTCCCGCACCCAGTCAACTCGTGTGGCAGGAGAAGCCTCGGTCAGTGGAGCCCACCCAAAATCCATCAAGCGAGCATAGAAGGCTGGCTCTTTCTCCTCCAGCCTGAGCAAGGCGAAGCCTCTCTCACAGCAAAACTTATTGTTCCAGAAGTCGTGGAACCTCTCTCGACTAGCAGCGTCGGGAAATTGGACGAAAGGTAAGTTTTCCTCGTTTAGACCTGCCATTTAGAGAAGCCTGCATGAGAGGGAAAATATACGTTAGAACACTATAGAAATAGATAGTTTAAGATTTGAAAAAGGGAAGAGGAAAAAATTCGGAGTTGGATACTCAGGCTAATCCCACCACAGCGGCCCAAATCCCACCACAGCGGCCCAAATCCCACCACAGCAGCCTAAATCCCGCCAGAGCGGGATGATGGAGGCCGCCACAGTGGGATGAAGCTTGCCAGAGCGGCCGTCATCTGGGACGAACACCAGATGCGATCATGGCACCTCTTTGTCCCAAAACCTCTGTTTTCGACAGAATTTCAGCAGATCTAAGTATAATAACTACCCTAGAACCTAATATGTAATCATATTAGCAAATAAACCCTGATATAATGCCTAAACCAGAGTTTTTCATCAAGAGATCCTTCAACTTCTCCCACCTATTTTTGTACCAATTTAACCGTATGTTTACGAAATCCTTACGCTCAAGATGTTGTGGGAACATTGGGAACGTAAGGGAAGTGACCAAGCTACATTTTTTCTATCACACTAGCAACCTATGTTCAACTTTTTGAATAACTACTCAGAAACCGTTCCTAATCAATTAGTTATCGTCATGCATTCGTAACTAAGAATGTAATGAAGTAAAGAGAGTAAGGAGTGTGAGTTTACCTTGATTTGACGTTCCGAGCAAGCGAGTTGAAAAGATTTTGGGGGAGAGTTTTGAAGGAATAAGAAGAAATGGGGGAAAATCCATTTTTCCCTTCTATGTACTGGTTCTCGATCTCCCGCTTCAGCGGGAGATCTCTCGCCACATCGGCCCCGCCTCAGAGTGGGGGCTGCCGCCCTGGCGGGGCAGGCTGTGTAAATTAGGATGCAAATTTCTTTGAGCGTTGCGTCATATTCCTAACCAGTCCTTTAAAGAATAGAACTTGTCGTGAATCAGGTTGGAGAAATAAAAACCATCCCCATCTATGATTTCATAATGGACTGAGTTATTAGTTAAAAATACTACGAGGCAGGATGCGTAATGATCCGTGCACTAGTAGTTCAGGGACGAATGAGGCGTAAATTGGTATCTATTGTATTGATCTGAACCGTCGTTATTTAGGAGAAACAAAAATTCAGGAAAATTACTGGGCCACTGTCCCGCCAGGGCGGGCCAGATGCCTCTAGGGCAGCGGCACCACGTCGGCGTAAGTTGGCACCAAAGTGGGTTAGGTGAGACAAAATGTAAATAACGCGAAATATTATTTTTTTCCTTCTTCCTAAAATACCTAGTTTAGTCGTAAAACACCTTAGAAACCCCCAAAAATCTACCCTGAGCCTGGGAAGGAAGGAGGAGGATATTTCTAGCATAAGGAGGCCGATGAAGGGTAGATTTCCAGTCAAGATCACTGTCATGAAGATCGGAAATAAAAGTCGAAGTCAAAACTCTGTGCAACTGCTTGGCTCCCAGGTAAGCTAGGTTTTATTAATTGAGTAGTAATAAATTTGTGCTCATTGCGTAATATATGTAAATCAATGGTAGGATTTATGCGAAGGCCTTCGTGCACCGAATGAAAGATGACTAAATCCTAGGAAGAATCCTTAGATGATGAACTAGGGATAAGTATGGTCGGATTTAGATTTACGTGATATACGTTGATGAATAGTTCATTGGGATGGTTGGGATTCTATAATTGCGTGATGTATGTTCGTCCTTGCTTCATTATGATACATGTATGTATGCCAATGTTGCATTGTTGATCACATTTGTTGTAATTAAGGATAGATAAATGATGAACGCCATGAATCATGAATTGTTTGTATGATTATGAGAATATACTTGTGATTGTGGCTTGTTGAATGGATCAGGTGTTGCATTTTGACACACTAACTTGGATCGGTTGCCACGTTCTGGCATAAATATGGGATCTGTGTCCAAGTTCTGACATAATCATATGATTGGTTGTCACGTTCTGGCATAATCATTGGATCGTGTACCACGTTTCAGTATGCTAACAATTTTGGTTTTGGTTCCATGAGAGAACTAATGATTTGACATAATTGTATTTCTTGAGGATTTTGGAACTGTACCTTGTTCGTGATGATAATTGATATTGTATTTTCCCGGAGTGCTATATGGTGATGAGGACTTAGGTTGATTGTTCTTCTATGTCGAGTAAACTTGATATGTACCTTGATGCTAAATGAACCAAAAAGGGCAAACCCAAACTCAGATGTGATACGGTAGGTGGGGAGTAATTCAAGAATTGTTAATATCCGAGCAAAGGATATCGTGTGTGGTAATGGTGAGAAGTGGGGTAGCGTACGTGATGTAAATGTATATGTGGATTTCATTCTGGAGAAAAGGGATTTGTGGTTAGTAGTTAGTAAGCTTGATATAATGTGCCATGTGATGAATGCGGGGTAATATAAAAGAGGAAGTAATGGTATGTAGTGGGTAGTTAGTCAGAATATGTGTAGTTATATTCTTGGTCTCATCTATGTGTTAGAATGACTAGGCTATGATCAATAAACTAGTGAGTGGGTTGAATAAGGAGGTGGTTAGTAGTAAGAGGTATTAGTGTAGTTTTTGGGGTATCCAAGTGATGGTAAAGGTGGAGAAGCGAGTGGTTTATGGTAAATTCTTACTAATTGATTTCTTATGTTATACGGTGGGCGTTGGGTTGACCGATGATGCCTACCAGTACGTGTGGTTTGTACTGATACTACTCTTGCTATGTCTTTTGATATAATTTGGATGCAGATTGGTGATGTTTCATTAGGTGAAGACGAAGAAATTCTCCAGCAGCTTCTACTTTTCCTTCCGCATGGTGGGAGGTGTGTCTTTTATTATTATGTCCAGTTTGTACTCATAGTAGCTCTTGTACCTGTTTAGACTAGATCCTTGGGGGTGTTAATTAGTTTACAAGTCTTAACCCAAATTTGTTTTAAGTGTTCTTATTTATCCAATCCTGCTATTTCATTTATCTTTGTTTTCTTTATTTTCTGCGTGTTTTTTAACTATTGGGATATGACGGTTCTTCTACTTAGGTATTATAGTGAGTGCCCGCACGTCCCTGTGGGATGGGTCGTGACAAAATGGGTATGAACGAATGATTGTATGCCATGAACCAACACTTTATTGAATGATTATGAGAATGTACATTGTGATTGTGATTGTGGCTTGTTGAATGGATCGGGTGTTACGTTCCAACACACTAACTGGGATCGCATGTCACGTACCGACATACATATGGAAACAAATATCACGTTCCGACACACTAACTTGGATCGGGTGTCACGATCCGACACACTAACCGTTTGGGTATGGGTTCCATAAGAGGACCATCGACTTGTCATAAATGTGTATTTACTTGATATTAGAAATGTGAAATGGTACGTTGTTCCTAAAATGATAATTGATATTGTACATATTTGGTATATGTGTGCTTACTTGTTGTGACTACTCATATATGTTGTGCTTACTGGAATTGCCGCGTGATTCTACCAGTACACTGTGGTTGTATACTGATACTGCACTTGCTCTTTCTTTGTTGTATACAGGGCATCTTCAGGCGGCTACTGACATACCTCATCTAGGAGATCAATGATCAATTGAATTCAAGGGTGAGCAGTTCTTCCAGGCTGCCATGAGTTCTCTATGTTTTGGTCCATTCTTTTCCGACTTTGACTTACTAGTTAGATATTCGTATGTTTAATTGGGGTATACACATTTTCTTTGGACTTGTTGAACTTTAGAGTTTTGGTACACTGACTTTCAGTTTCCATGGAATATTTTCTCAATGTTTTGATAGTCGTTGTTAGACTTTTGGAGTTTATGGAAATTCTACTTTATTTCTGCATTTAAATCTGCTTCTATATCTTTAAATGTCTAGTTCTTGGGTTAGCTAATTAGTATTAATGGTTCTCCCACCGGAGGGTTAGTCTGGGTGCCAATCACGACGGTCTAGGTCGTGATAATATTGGGCCTTGTGAGCCGAATAATATAGAATTTCTAGGTTTGACTGTTTTTTGTGTAGGTTGTAGTTTGAGGAGGTCCGGTTGGAGAGTCAGGGGTATTTGTTTTCTAGCTAGTTGCTTTATTTAGTAGGTTGCTTGTTAGGTACCGTGTTGATGGTACTCACCCCTTGCTTCTACACTTGTGTAGGTTTCGAGTCCAGACCCGTGTGATCTCTTTCTTCTTCTCTTGATCTTTTGTCATTCGGCGGACCCTCTTTTTTCCTTTCTTACATTTTGTTCTATTTGAGAAACAAAGATTGAGACTTGTATTTATTTCTTAATTTCACACTTATTTATTTAGTGGCTTGTACACGTGACAACTAGATTTTGAGGGATTTAATAGAAGAATAAGATTTCCTCTTTATCTTGTTCTTGTTTTTACCATTTTCCACATTTCTTTCTTTTCGTTTGGGTTCAGGCTGACTTGTCTTGGTGGGAATAGACAAGTGCTATCACGTCCATTTTTGGATCGTGACACTAAACCTACACATTATTGATAAGAGTTCGACTCCCCACATTCTAATCCCCTTCCCATTTTTCTTTCCCCTTCCCCTACCCCTAATTAAAATAAAATAATTTAAACGATATATATTCCTTGACACCAACTAGATAAGGCCGTTTTCAAAGTCAAGTTAAAATATGCATTTTGCATGGGATTGAATATTTTATTCTTTAACTTCGTTATACGTCAAAGGTAGGTGAAGAATGAAGATGTGCTTCTTCATCATGTCACAACTCACGAGGTACTATTTTAAACCAACTAGTATCAAAATTTCACTAATCCGATTATATTTGATTTAGATTAAGTAGGTTTACTAACGTAGTAGAGTTAATTCTATTGTTCAAACTCGTAATCTTTAAGAATGAAGGCATCCAACCCATTCTATTTACATCGAATTCCAATCCTATATTATATAAAGTTGGCCGATTTAATTGAATAATAGTGAAATGACAATGCATGTAACAGCTGTTGGGTTTGAAAGTGAATATGACGGCGTGATGCGAAAGTTTACAATTATAAATCATGAGATCAATAAATAAGATAACAAAATCTTATACTAAAATTCAAAATATGATTATATGGAATTTGGCCAATTGGCCTACGTATTAAAAACTAATAAAAACCTTAAAAACTGTATAGAGATTGAGCCAACCATCCTGGCTTGCAAAGATTGAGAGAAACAAGGATAATGATATATTTTGTCTACCAGATCATATTCTTATTAATATTTTTTTATCAAACATAGGCACCTTTAATTTTCTTAGGATAAGGACAGATATATACTCCAATTTAATGTAAATATTTTAATATGTATCTTATACGACGTCCTAGGCTAGTTGTTCTTACACTTCAAATATACAGATAATAAACCCCTTACATTTAACACTTCAAATATACACTGTTAATCTAATAGGATAAATATATTTTTTATTCAAACCTTTTATTTAAAAAGAGTAAAGCACACATCTTTCAAAACCCTTTTATTTCTCAATGTTTTGTTATATTTTAAATTACCTTAAATTTACTAATTAGTTCAATGAATATTTTATTATGTATGATTTTCATTATATAAGGACTCATGAGTTAAACATTTTCTTTTGCAACATATAGTTATGGGTGGCTACAAAACTAGTTTTGGGACTTTGATTGACAAAAAAAGTACCTTATTATATTTGTCTAAGATATATATAAAAAGATGTGTGTATTTGATTTTAAAATAGAGATAATATGTATATGAAATATAATAGAAATATTTGGTGTAATGTATCATATTATTTATGAAAAAGATCCAATTCAGAGGCAGGTGTGTTCCATTGCTGGTCATGAGATTTAATTGGCCCCTGGCTGGAATAATAAACTTGAAGAAAAGTTTTGGGGGTGAAAACAGTATTTCTTCAATTATTTGACAACTATAAGTTTAGCCTTATTCACAAACCACAAGTTATATCCGTGAATAAACAATATATCAATACTTTTGTGGATCTAATTCTTGTATTTGGTTTACTTTTAAACAAGTCAAACTCAAAAGGGTGTGATATATCTTCAACTTTTTTTATTTATAGTTGATACACCTATTGTTATAAAAGTGACTCACATATATCTCTACCGTTACAAAAGTTATAAAAAAATTTTATAATTTTTAAAATCACGTATTTGATCTTTTTTACACATAAATTATTTTTTAACTTCTTTGATTATTACTATTTGAGTTTTTTATTCTTATTTCATTTTTTCATTTTTTTCTTTAGTTTAAAAATAAGAGCAATAAATAAAAATATTGAGAAAAAAATTTAAATAATTTTTTTTGGCTATATTGTAATTTAGTTTTTATTTTTATAAAAATAAATTGGCGCATTTATGATAAATTTTACAAGAAAATAAATAAATTCGTCCATCAAAATATTAATTTAAATTAGCCATTGAATTTAAAAAGTAAATGAAAAAAAACTTTTTACTATTATTATGAGAAGGATAAATTTTTTTTTGCGAGAATGATCAAATAATAATAATAATAAATATTATTATTAAAAGTGGAAGCTTCAATGTTAACTCTATTTATGAGAGTTGAATGTTAGGATAATGCGCTTTCCACTATCTCTTCTTTGATGCTTGTGAAAGATTCACGGACTGAACATCATTATTTATAAACATAAACATAAAATATACATTCACTTTTCCAGTACACAAAATCAAATCTTGTGCAATAGTTGTGATACAAAGATGAATGAGCATCTGGAATCAAGACATTATCAATCCAACTCCACCTTTGTTAATTATTTTCGAGGAATCAACACTATACCATATGATTATACCATAAAATCTCACTAAATTAATATAGGTGGTGTATTAATAATAAATTAATAAGAAAGAAAATAAATAACAAAAGAAGAGAGAGAACAAAATAGAGAGAGTAACACGATAAAGAAAAAGGGGAAGAGTAATAGTATTCTTTTTCCTATTATTTGTGTCTTATTTAATACAAGTAAAAAATATATATATCTCTCTATAAATATATATATATATATATATATATATATATATATATATATATATAAATAAAGATGGATAGTAAACATGCTGATGTGACGCTCTTTGAGGCTAAGAAACATATTTATCTATTTTATTTTATTTTATTTTTTATATATTATTTCTATCAGATAATTATTTTCTCCATCTAATTAAACACCTAATGATAACAGTAACTACATTAATTCTCCTCTCCCAATTAACAGCCTTTTCCTTTTTCATTGTAACGGCCAATTATGACACGTCAATTGGCATTCTCTCAAACCCAAACATTTAGCTGATTAATTTGATAACCGTCTGCCCTTTCATCTTCTACTAATAATGATTATTGTATTTAATTGTAATATTAAATTATCCATTTTTTTAAAGAGTAGTATTTAATTGTATGTATACATTTTGGAAATCAGAAATTTGCAAGGTCTCTATTCAAAATTGAAATTCATAGCAATATTCTACAAATTGCTAAAAAAGACTAAAAATTTTATATGAAATCTGACCTCTAATAATTTTTCTTTGATCTCTGAAAATGAAGAATATTTCGTCTAAATAAGAGGTTAGTAGAGTGGATCAGACAACAATATTTTCTCAGAGTATTTCATTTTTCTTGAATCTCTGAAAATGAAGGTCATAATGAATTGATATTAGACATGTTGAAGAGGCGCTCTCCAAGACCAAGAAACCTATTTATCTATTTTCTCATAATGAATTGATAGAAGGAGAGTCAAAAGGTGACGTAAAAAGTGGTTGATAGTTTGCTAAACCTATTTCGCATAAGAGCTCTTCTTATTTTAAATTCTTTTTTGTTTGTTTAATTTCAATTACCATAGAGAATTCACATTAGCAAATTTGAACCAAAAAAGCAGCGTATGTACAAGGAAGAAAATGATTTAAGATTTGAGATAATTTTCTTATTTTTTTGTTTCAATTTAAGTAATTTCATAACAGTTTTTGAAGTAGAATAGTATACGCATAATTTTATCATTGATATATTACATGCCTAAATATTTAACATTTATTCTCATGTTCGAAGCTAACAAATAAGAATTTATAGTTATAGTTCTTATGCTTAATAACATATTAGTTCTATCTTTTATTTATTAATATTGTAAGATTTTCTTTCTTGGTACTCTATATATATATATATATATATATTTATTTATTTATTTATTTTTATTTTTTTTGTGAAAAATTGTATCTTGTATGAAGCACAAATAAGGTCATGATGTAATAATATCTATGTGGCATAGAAAATAATTTATCTTAAATCTTCCTTTTTTTGAGATTTTTCCTTCATTTTTTCATCATACAATTTGTTAAATAATTAAAATTAATTCTATCGCATTTATTACATTTAATTATATCTCATGAGTTATAAAAACATTCTAATTATTTGAGATTTTCTATTTGAATAACATGTCCTTTTTTAATTTATTTTTCAATGCATAATCTCCTAATTAAATGGGCTTAAAAAATGCCTCAAAAATAAATGTTGAACTAAAGTGCACATATAGTCTTCCTTTACATATGCATTTTTTATTTACATTTCATTTTTTATCTTTAACTTTGTAATTAATAAATCAAAGAGCCTTCTTTATTACTGTTCATTAGATATAAAAGAATTTGAAGTTGGTGTGGTGAAGAAATTTATATACATTTCATATTTTATCTTTTTAACTTTGTAATTAATGATTTTGTTAGCTATGATTTATTTTTTTCCCTCCTTTTTCAGATTTAATATGTTTCCATATATGTGTAAATTAGTTTTAACATGTCCCTTTGTATGTGTAAATTAGTTTTAATGTGTAAAATTTTGTGCTTGACTAGACTTTTTTATCAGTGCAAAATTGAAGAATTTGAAACTTACAATCCTTTCTTATTTGACAATTGTTGTAAATTATTCGTTTAGTATAAGAATAGGGTAGAATATCTAGGATCAAAAGTTGAAACTAAATGTATAATTTATTTAAGTATAAATTTAGGTTGGACTATAATTTCAAAATAATTTTGTCCACAAACCAAACGATTCTTATGGAATATGATGGGAGCAGGATTTATGGATTCAATTTCCTTCTTTAAATGGCCTTTCACAATACAAGTTAGCTCATGCGTGATCTTTTGAAGTACCAAATGATTTTTAAAAATAACTACAACCACAAGCTATTATTATGATCACTAAATCTACATCTTTTTTTCCGTTAACATAACTTTACCAATTGTTATATCAATTTCTGGACTTTCATTTTTTTAATGTATATATTTCTACAAATATATTAGCTTTTTATGATTTTATTTTAAAATGATAAGTAATTCTTTTCATCCGTTTCTAACCTTCCTCCAATTGCTACTTTTACTTTTAAGATTGCCTTTTCTTGGACTAAAATTCTCTAATTCTTTTGAGACTAAATGTGTCTCTTTTATGAATAATACAAATTACCTCTAAATATATTAACTAAATATTAGTTATAATTTTTAATAATTAAAATATTTATGGACAAAATAAACGTAGCAAGGACAGTCTACGGGACTAATGTTACATATTTATTTTTCCTCTGATATGAAGGTATAGCTTTTTTTTTGTACGAGATGATTTTTTCGTGATAACTTTGTGACATTTTTATTCTTTCTTTTATATGCTTTTTTTATACGTTTGATCAGTTCATTTTTATATTTTGCATAAGTATATCTTAAATTTTATATTCTAATTGTAAGTTTTTATCAATTAAATTTAAAAAGACCATGCGTAGCGCGGACAATTTTACTAGTTTATTTATAAGTCTCAAAAGGTAAGTTACTTGGGGATAGATGTTTGCTACAGTGGGTGGGTCCATAAGCCACATGGACATCCAGTATTTCATAACATTCCCTCTTAGAGGTCCATGTAAAAATAATAATTAGTGAAAGATTAAATATGTATGGCTATACTTAATATGCATTGCTTGCTGCCTTAGAATAAACAAATTTATAAATCAATATTTAATTCACTTTGATACCTCTATCGATAAGAGTAATGCTTTATTTGCATGCACATTAATAAAATTATTATACCATGAATAATAATTGCAGGATACATAAGTGCACCAATTGCACTATGACATGGAACTTTCTAATCATTTTAATGAAATCAAAATTGATCTTTATGTTAAGTGATCTCACATCCATTGGGGTACTATTCAATGGAATCGCTTTGGAACCTTTTAAATCCTTCGGGGATTTTCATATAATATTTACTGTCTAGCTAGATATGATTATCATTCATCATGCATATTCAAGTGTTTCATGTATTGTCAAACCGATAGAAACCTCATTACATCCACCTTAGGAGAATACATCTCCAAATAATGTCAGGACTTTTTTGAAACTTTATTTTCAAATTGCCAAGTCGTGCTTTATATTTTATAATTTTATTATTGAACAATAATTCATTTGTACCCCACTGACATTATATCTTGGTATGTGGACAAAACAAGTCCAAAACATTACTTTTTCAAGTGAATAAAAATATGCTTGAATTGTATTTTCTTTGGCCAATAATTTATCTGTCAACTCTCGACAAATTTAATATCAAGATTCTCATCACCATTTATAATTTTGAGCGCTATATTTTATTAAAGATATCATCGACGGTTATTTGATATCGATTCTAATATGACATAACTTGTCGAGCTCTCTTTATTTTTAATCATTTCAGGTACCTGAACATTTGCCAAGGTTTTATGAAATGTTATATCATGGTTCTCTTTCTAAATCACTTGCCTCATTATTTTGACCATCTTGATCATTTTCTCATTTTCTTCTTCAAGAAGTTTTATCTTTCTAATCGATTAATTTCTCACGCTTTAGGAGTGCCATAAATTATGTCCTTTAAGGACTTTTTCATTGGAGCATTTATAATTGGATTATAACATAGGGTTAGCAAATGCGTCTGACAATTGACTTAAATTATCTCTTCAACGAGGATAATACCAATGATAACTCATTATGTATAACTTATTTTCCAGTTGCTTATCTCCCCCTAATGTTAGAGGATCTAACATTCACCCACCTTATTTGGAGACTCATCTTTATGCACTGCGTAATGGTGGAGCAATGAAATAATATACTGTATATTTACATTTTTAGATGAGATTGATATGGTTTCTGACCCTGAACCAATTGTGATAGGGGAACTTTGTTGGCTTGATACGTACAAGTGTTGCTACACTTTAAATAACACATCTCATGCCAAATTTCTTTTGGACGTTTTGTTCTCATAACAAATGATTTAGCTATAATTTGAGGCATATAATTTCTGCTTAAACCATTTGGATATAAACCAATATCATCAATTAATTTTATAATTTGAAATGTGCTCTTGATTTGACAATTAGAGCAAATGACCTTTGCATAAATCAATTTGCAAGTTGATAATAAAGCGCATGTTACCATAACATAGATGCATCTATTAAAATTATATAAATAGTAAATGATCCACATGGCGGGATTTTTATACATTTCAAAATTTAGGAGATAAAATCTCAATCTTAGCTCGTATAACGATAATTTTATCATGAGAACAAATAACACAAGAGAATTCTTGAAGACTTTATTATTTCTTCAATATATATATAACCACGTGAATTCTCATTTATTTTTGTATCATATTTGAACCGGATGGTCGTCAAGCAGTCATGCCAACTGATATTTATTTCAATAAACTTCTAATTTATTTTACATGTGATTCCATCATTATGCTCATATTTAGTTACAACAAACATTATGCAAATATGGGTAATCTTTCAGGTAAATATTTATAACCCACTTTGATTGTAGTAATATGAAGATCTTAAATCTTTCCATATTTTATAGTCTCAATATAACTTTTCCTCTTTTTTTTTACTATTTCTTTGAAACTTAAAAGTTTCTTTCGAGACTTACTACAATTCCAATATTACGAGCAATTTTATATCTTTGGGTAGTAGCATAGTAGCTCACCAAAGCTCAAAATTAACATTGGATACTACCACATATTTCATAACATTGTTTGTGTGGTAAACATCTCTTTCAAGAAGAAATTTATATCATTATTGTCATAGTCAAAATCATTACAAGCAAAACTTGTTTCTTGATTTACTTTTGTCATTAGTATCTTCTCCCTTTTTGTTTAATATCTGGTAAAATATTTTCAACGTACAGAGATACATAACAAATGATAAATTTTTGTGGCAAAGAATTATTTCCCTCTTTTACTCTTTCGGTAGTTCAGAATAAAACATACCATAATATTTGTGATGTACTAAAAGTACTTGACCAATGACAATTTGTACCAAAATAAAATTTCGTTATTTCTCTGTAATCTCCTTTAGGGGTGAGTTGCGGTATTTATTAAATCATACATGAGTAATGATGAGTCCATAAATTGAACTTATTTAGGCTATATTTTGATAGAAATTGTGTCCTCACATCCTTATTTTATCTCAATATCTGATGAAAACCCTTAAGTTTCAGGTATTTGAAGTTTGAAGGAAAGCATGAACATTATGTCGCAAAAAGGAACGAAAAGACTGAAAAGAACGAAGAAATGAAGGCCTGAGGATCGCCAAGTCCACTTGGTGAGTCGCCGAAAGGTCCTACTTCGCCTTTTGTTCCAGTGTGCTGACCCCTGAAAAAGGATCAAGTCGACGGAAAAAAAGAGCAGTCGGTGCATCGCCGAGCAGTTCCGCGAAGCAGTACCATGCCACCCAATAACCCAGAGCACGATAATGTTGAAGGCTGGTGCAAGATGACGATGAACTACACCAAAGGGAGAATCGCCGAGTTGATCGGTGATTCCGACTAACGACGTCGAATGATCCGCTGCAACACAAATCTGTGAAAGCTATAAATACTAGTTAGAGTTGTAGTTTTAAGAGTCGAACAATTATTATAATATTCATATAGAATAGTACTTTTTGATATTTTTGCTCTAAGTTTGAGAGGGTTTTGAAGACTTGAAGAGAAAGAGGGTTTCATCTCCAAGGATTTAGACTTGGGTCTCTTGGGTTCTTCATTCTTGGCCTGTAGCAAGACATAAATCTTCATACCCATTTGAAAGCAAGCTTATTTAGGTATAAATTTCTATCTCTTGATGTGTGGCTAAAAACCCCAATTCTTGGGGTGTGATTTAGCGAATATGGGTTAAGATATTTATTGGTTCTTGCTTGCTAATAGTTTAATCGTTGTTTAATTGTAATTTCGTCTAGTGGTTGTGGATGAATTTAATAAATTTATAGTTGCGAATACAAGTTTATTTATGTGTTTTCGGCTTGCTCGAGAGAGAGGTCGTAAAACTAAGACCACTAGATTGATGGCCAGTGTGAGTGGGTTGACATGAGGTTCAGCTCGAGAGAGTGAACCCTAGTCCCATGTCCACACACTCAGCTTGAGAGAGTGAGTGGGTTAAGGCGTAGGCTGGTCTTCATGCGGCAAGTGGGTGTCCGAGAGAAGAGCATTTGAAACGGGGTAAGTTGCTCGAGAGAGAGCTTATCCCCCTTAAAGCTTAGCCTAGTCACAATTACTCTATGAATCTTCTACCGAAAGCATGTACCCAATAATCTAGCTTAACCCGTATTCCTCTCACATCCCAAGGATCCCCTCTCATTGCTTAGAAACCCTTGTTGATTTTGCTATTTTTTACTTACTAGTGACAACCCCCCCCCCCCCCCCCCCGCCATTGTTAATTGACACGTTTGTGTCCCCCTTTAATTTACAATGGTTTTACTCATTAATGTCTTTAGCTACGACTAGTTAGAATGAAATTTTCTTTTTCTATAAATTCTCAAAACCACTCTCTTGGGACGATCCTAACCCTTGGTTGGGTTACTAAATTATTGTACGATCATAGACACTTGCATCAGAAGTTGTGTCTTGATTACGCAACATCAAAATGGCGCCGCTGTCGGGGAGTGGTGTTACATGAAAGATTTTGGTTTAAGTCGAACTCTGCTTTCAATAATCGTAGTTTATTAATTTTATTTTTATTTTTGTTTTTCTCTAAGTTGTTGTATGCAGAAACCCTGAGCATGGTTGAGGGAAGTGGTGTCAAGTTAGCTGAGGCGATCCAAGAAGTCGAGGGTGACTTCAACTTAGCTGCATTGGTAACTAAGTTGAACGATTTAGCCACCAAAATCTCAAAGGTAGAACATCAGTGCAGGAGCCAAATGAGGCACATACCTCCTTATGAGAGAGAAAAGTCTAGGAGCAATGAAAATAAACGTATCGAGGATACGCTATTAATCATTCTCCAAAAGCTTCACGAGCAAGATAAAATGCTAGAGGTGATGAGAGAGAGCGTGGAGGTACTGAATCAGATGAGTGGCTCCCACTCAAAATCAATCAAGTTGATTGAAGACCTCTTGGACCACATGTTGCCTCATCTCTACCCAAGTAGTAAAGGTGGGTTTCCTAGTGGCATCTGGTCTAACCCAGAGACGAAGTTTTACTGGTAGCTCACGTCGATCCACGACATTAAATAAGGCACTTATTGGGAGGCAACCCAAGGTTTTAAATGCTTTAGTTTGCTTTTATAAATAATGGTGTGTTGATTTTGTAGGTTAAAACGAAGAATGTGTTGAAAAGTGCTGGTTGGCGAAATAAGGATCCAGTTGGCGAATCACGGAACTGGTTGGCGATCCCGCTAGTGTCCTCTATTCGGACCTCCATGTAAATTGGAAGCCCAGTAAAACTTGGCGAGATACGAGACCATTCGGCGAATCACCGATTAGATCAGCGAGCAATACTAACGTCGTCGAATGGACACAAACTGGACGATTTATAATGGCCAAAAGTCTTAAAGTTCGAACTTTTTCTATTTCCCTCGCTCTTTAAACTTTAAAACTTACACTAAGGTAGTACTCTCAATCTCCTTGCTTTCAATTAGTATTTTAGTTATTGATTGGTGCTCGGAACTTGGATTTCTTTGCCGCCCAACATTTCAATCGGCACTGAAGGTTAGTTTCAAAAACTCCAGCATATATTTCAAAAGTTTTGTGCTCATTCGCAATGATCATATCGTATTGATGTGTACTGGGCCTCTCTGCTAGAATTAGAATGTTTACATTCCTATTTCAATTTGAAAATCTTGCCCGTAGTGCTTTGATTGTCAAATACCCATATTTGTTGTGGTTGTAACTGAATGAAATCTCATTAGGTTGTGATTGCTTGTTGTTCAATTGATTGGGTGAATTATGAGTAGCCCATGTTTGCGCTAAATGTCGAAAAATTGTGCAATGATAGAGCGGGTGACACCACTCTTAAGAGCAAATATTGTCAAAATGGCCAAATTCGGCAAATCCGGGAGAAGTTTGAGTATTCTGGGGTGATGGGTAGCATGAGTCTTGTTTAAATTTCATGAGTGCGTGCTTTGATTTCAATGTCGGGGTTTGCAGAGTTGAATTTGAGATAATGGGTTGAAAATGAGCATCACTCGGCGAGCTGAGTTTAGCTCGCCAAATCACCTGGCGGTTCGCCTATTTCCTTCATCTCGCATTTAATTTCGTGTCAAAATTGGATGTGTGAATCTGTAACTTTCGGCGAGAAGCCATGGGTCGCCGAAGGCACTCGGTGACTCACCGAAAGTACTCTTTATCGCTTTTTATTTGCACCCCTAAGACTCTTATGCACTGTAGCTTTCGACGGACAAACCCTTGCTCGCCGAAAGGACTCTCCTATCACCGAATTGCCTTAATTGTTTAGACAACCTCATCGGCGAGCTAGATTTAGCTCACCAAAGCGGTTTGGCGACTCGACGACTGGATCAATGAGTTTGTCTGCAACAATATTTGATGTGCTAGAGTGTGATCTTGATTTCTTAATTTCTCTCGATCTTTTGCAGATATGGTACGCACCAATCTAACCAAACCACCCTAGAAAAAGGCAAAGGTCATTACAATAAATGAAGGAGGATCAAACCCTCCAAAGAGGAGAGGGGTTGACCTCCAACCGGGGAGACAAAGGCAAGAGGAAGAAACATATAGCTAGAAAAGGGGCAGCTATTGAGACAAATTTTGATGAACCAGAGGATCAACAGCCTCTGATTAATCGAAGGGATGCGTTCCGGACCAAATCTCAATCCACAGCCCTAGTACTCTCTCAGCTGCTACTCCTCGCTCCGGACCAGATCTCAATCCACAGTCGCCAGTACTCCCTCAGCTGCTACTCCTCCTCCGACTACAGACTCAGTTCCAGCCCAGGCACCCTCAGTAACTCCTACACTTCCTATAGTTCCTCCACTGAGGCTGCTAAACAGATTGAAAGGTGATGGTTTACGAACCATCATAGAGGAGAAGTTACTATCCTTGGAGGGCCTAGAAGGCAAGCATCCTAAGGTGCTTGAAACTCTCAGATACCATGGATTCAAGTAGTTCACACGGCTCTGAGAACCTTACATTCCCTCCTGGGTAAGAGAGTTTTACACTGCTTATGGGGAATTGGTGCCTAAGAACAATAAGAAGGCAAGTGAGTTTCGACTGGTGAAGTCAGTCATGGTCAAAGGCAAGGAGGTGGACTTTCACAACGAGCATATTAATGATGTATTAGGTAGACCGCTACACTCTGCACTCCCTTACGAGGGGTTGCCGATTGTTCAGTCCCTGGATGACTTGAAGGGTTGGTTGGCTCCGATGATTTCTGACACCATCCTGAGGTGGATGGATGAGGAGCTCCCATTGAGAAGAGGGACATAAACATCGCCTAAAGGTTCCGGTTTGGCTTCATCAGCAGCACTATCATGCCATCCCAGAACGAGTCCATTCTACGCCATCCTAAGGCAGCTTGCCTTGGTTCTATCATGTCCAGGAGGCAAATCGACCTAGGACTGCTGACTTCATAGGAGATGGCCATGAGAGTCAAGTAGAGACTTACCTCTATGCCATTCCCGGTCTTGATTACTGAGTTATACCGGTGTGCCGGAGTACCCCAGGATTTTGCAAATGATATAGAAGTCATCCCTTTATCCTCCACGGACATCCGACGTATTGAGGCCGAGTTCACTCGAGAGGAGGTTGATAGGAGGAGAGCATCTCCAACAGACACTTCTCCAGAGGTTAATGTTGACTCATTACCAGTAGAGGCACCTTTGCCTAATCCGACCTCTGCGCCCTCAGGTATACCCGCTCCTTCTTCCTTTTTCTCACAGGCTCCAGATGCTTTCTCATCCTCTGAGCCTGCCAGGATTACCCAATCCATGATCCTGAAGATATGGCAGTTGGCCTATTCATCTAATGTGAGAGCTACCCGATTGGAGAGATCCATCCCGGGGATGATTGACAGGGCCATACTAGCAACACTTACCCCTCTTCAGACTTCTGTTGATGCCTTGACAGTGAGAGTCATTGCTTGTGAGAGCAGACAAGGGGAGGCCTCTGAGGTGATGGCTTTAAAAGCCGAGATTGCGAGTTTGAGGACGAACGTAGACTATCTTAAGTCTACTGACTTCACTTCATTAATTCAGAGGGCAGATGATGAAGATGCTCTTGAGACTACCGGAGATGTGCAGGGGGATGGCGCAACACATGCAGAGTCGGATGTAGAGACCGACGAGGAGTTAATATCAGTACATGTTGAGGAGACACAAGAGATCAGAGATGAGGGCATATTCAGAGACTTGCCAGATCTTATAGAGACAGTTGTGCAGCCGGTGATCCAGACATTACTGACTGAGACGTCCACAGCAGCTCCTAGCAGTGGATCTGTAATTGCTATTCCATTTGAGGCTACTCCGGGCACTAATTCCCATATACAGACAGCTACACCAGCCACTGAGACCCCGACAGAGAGAGAGACTGCATAGATAGGACCTTTCTTTACCTCACTCTCTGTCTTATCATATTTTTACTACTAATACTTTTATTTGCATTTGAGGAAAAATACTTTTTAATTGTGGTGGGGTGAGGCCCACACCTTTTGTGTTGATAGTTATGTTTTATGTATATATTTGGGTTGTTCTGCTTTAAAAATTGTGTCTTATCTATTTCTGTGGATGATTGAGCTTATGGCTCCTTTTGTCTTTAATGGCAAAATGATTTTGACCCTTCCAATTTTTTTTGAATCTTTTGCACATTTTCACCACCCGCTATATGCTCTTGAATGTGGCTGTTCTTTTCCAAAAAATTAAGTCTCGATTCTGATCAATACTGATGACTTGAATAGTACTCTCTATCGAACGAACATGAATATACGGCTACGATGAGGCCAAATGAAGTTGCATAGACAATATGTGAACTCTTTGCATCTCATTATGACTAGCCTAGTATCAAATTGATTCTCTTGGGATGATCATTGCACACTAGCGAAAGTGTGGAGTCTTGTTTGACTGTTATGTCAATGCCTAGTTTGATGACCTTACTTTGAACCATGTATGATACATCCTAGAATTTGCCCCGTTGGTCCGGTCAACTAAGTGATGCTATCTCTTGATATGATCTTAGGCAACTTCGAAGAGTGTGAACCAATTTGACATATACCTCTTTTGTTACCTACCTTGTGAGTGTGTGATTCTCTCTTGAACACCCCTTGAGCCTTACCTTTCTTTGGAAGAAACTTAATGAAAACTAGACCTTTCTTAATCCATCACCCATAATCGTCATGAAGTTGTGGTTAGTTGAATATCTAACTTAGGCCAAAAGCCTAAGTTGGGGGTGTGTTGAAAATATAGGGGTAAGTCAAGAAGTGCAAGGAAAATCTCCTCTTACCCATGATTTTGAGAAAAATGGAACCCCTCCATATAAAAAAAAGAAAAGAAAAAGAATTAAAAAGAAAGTTGTGGAATAAAGTATAAAAGAAATGGGGTTTCCTAACAATTCATGGGAAGTGAATAATAGGATGACTCATAAGCACTAAAGAAAATGATGAAGGGAAAGGGAATGAAGTGTTGTGAGCACCACATCACATGAGGATGAAAGTCACTGAGCCTAAATGACCATACCTTTGCACTCAGCCCCATTACAAGCCTTGAAAAGACCTTTTTGATCTTGAGTGAGGTGAAACAAATGTTGATTGGAAATTACGGGCAAACCTATAGGTGAAATTCTGCATTATGTTCTACGTGAGTGTGAGCGTTGCATCTGATTCCAAAACTTTAAACTGTGAAACCTTTTGTGTGAATAGGGAATCATTCTTTGTGTGAGGGCATTTGAACACTATAGTTGAGCTTGAACTTGCATTTGAAGCAAGTATTGTGAGCATGATATTCGTTGATATTGGTGAGTCACAACTTGAATCTTTGAGTGCACATTTGATCTTTGCATAAGTAAATTGATTCTTGTTGTGTGCATTCATGATTGAGCCTTATGTAGCACTATTCGAGACACCCTTTTTGAACGACTGAACTTGAGTTTGCTTGAGGACAAGCAAGAGTTTAAGTTGGGGTGTTGATGAGTCCACAAATTGGACTCATTTAGGGCAATATTTTGATAGAAATTGTGTCCTCAAATGCTTATTTTATCTCAATATCTAATGAAAACCTTTATGTTTCAGGTATTTGACGTTTGAACGAAAGCATGGACACTATGTCGCAAAAAGGAACGAAAAGGCTGAAAAGAACAAAGAAATGAAGGCCTGAGGATCGCCAAGTCCACTTGGCGAGTCGCCGAAAGGTCCTACTTCGCCTTTTGTTCCAGTGTGCTGAGCCTTGAAAAAATGATCAAGTCGACGAAAAAAGGGATTGTTCATCGCCGAGCAGTTCCGTGAAGTAGTAGCATGCCGCCCAATAACCCAGAGCACGACGATGCTGAAGGCTGGTGCAAGATGGCGCTAAACTACACCAAAGGGTGAATCGCCGAGTTGATCGGCGATTCTGACTAACGATGTTGAATGATCCACTGCAACACAAATTTGTGAAAGCTATAAATACTTGTTAGAGTTGTAGTTTTAAGAGTCGAACAATTATTATAATTTTCATATAGAATAGTACTTTTTGATATTCTTTCTCTACGTTTGAGAGGGTTTTGAAGACTTGAAGAAAAATAGGGTTTCATCTCCAAGGATTTGGACTTGGGTCTCTTGGATTCTTCATTTTTGGCCTGTAACAAGACATAAATCTTCATACCCATTTGAATGCAAGCTCATTTAGGTATAAATTTCTATCTCTAGATGTGTGGCTAAAAACTCCAATTCTTGGGGTGTGATTTAGCGAATATGGGTTAAGATAATTGTTGGGTCTTGCTTGCTGATAGTTTAATCGTAGTTTAATTGTGATTTCGTCTAGTGGTTGTGGATGAATTTAATAAATTTGCAGGTGCAAATACAAGTTTATTTATGTGTTTTCGGCTTGCGAGAGAGAGAGGTCGTAAAACTAAGACCACTAGATTGATGGCCAGTGTGAGTGAGTCGACATAAGATTCAGCTCGAGAGAGTGAACCCTAGTCCCACGTCTACATACTCAGATCGAGAGAGTGAGTGGGTTAAGACGTAGGCTGGTCTTCATGCGGCAAGTGGGTGTCCGAGAGGTACGCATTTGAAACGGGGTAAGTTGCTCGAAAGAGAGCTTATCCCCCTTAAAGCTTAGCCTAGTCACAATTTACTCTATGAATCTTCTATCGAAAGCATGTACCCAATAATCTAGCCTAACCCGTATTCCCATCACATCCAAAGGATCCCCTCTCATTGCTTAGAAACCCTTGTTGATTTTGCTCTTTTTTACTTACTAGTGACAACCCCCCCCTCCCCATCAATTGTTAATTGACACGATTGTGTCCCCCTTTAATTTACAATGTTTTTACTCGTTAATGTCTTTAGCTACGACTAGTTAGAATGAAATTTTATTTTTCTATAAATTCTCGAAACCACTCTCTTGGGATGATCCCAACCCTTGGTTGGGTTACTAAACTATTGTACGATCGTAGACACTTGCATCGGAAGTTGTGTCTTGATTACGCAAACATCAAGTATGTTCTTATTTATAATTCTCATCATCTTAACACATTCATTTTAAAGAATGGTCCACTTTTCATGATACTTACCACAAGTCATATTCTCTTCAAGGAATTGACTATAATCATATATACATGTTTCATAATTATTCTTTTTATTAGAAGTTCATTGTCATATTTTGAAATTTATCATATTAATATGACATACCTCAACATCACTTTTGAAAAGTCAAGTGTACCACCACTTTTTCTTCCTTTTATTTGATGGAGAATTTATAAACTTATCAAATTATCAGGTCTCATAACAAACATATGTCTAATGACCTTTCATACCATTTTGATGACAACAATTAGCTTCACCTTTTAAAAGGTAATTTTGAAAACTCATAATGTTATTTATTTTATAATTATCACAATGATTACTATTATAATTTTTTCTCTTCACGTTCATATTCATATATTCAATCATAAATTTATCTTGTCATCTTTCAAACTTTTAATGTATTGCTACCACACTCACTTCAAAGAATGGAGCATATTCAATGGGACATACTTTTATCAAGAGCATATTGATTTGCTCAGTCGTCATTATATCATCAATATATTTCACTGGGACTTTAACCCAATGTCTTATCCGTATAAAGGCGTGTTAGGCCAAAATATGATGGGACTTGAAACCAAAATCTTATATTTTTATCATCATAATGCATCAGAACTCAAATTCGATGTCTTACCCTTTTGGTGCCATGAAACTTGAATCCATCGTCTTACCCTCAATCAATGACATTATATATAGTCCAAAATAAAATTCACCCTTGAGCCTTTAAAATATTGTTATTCACCTTAGATATAATTTTGAAACATGTATTATATAAAATATTTCTCGAAATATATTCTTCAATAATCACGACGAGTCAAATATTATTGCTTCAGGAGCAATAGGTTAGAAAGAGAGAATACCCCTTTGTCATTTTTATCAATTACTAATATATATGAAATCAATATCACAATTCCTTTTCAAAATGTTATTCTTTAGGAATAAAATCAAATATACAATGACTCAATTCTTCTCAATTTCAATAAATAAAAATCACTTATAACAACAAATATAGTGTAGTCCATAAAGTATACTGACCTAACATTTACCTTAGAGGCGGAACCATTATTTTTGATAGATAAAAATCTTATACATAAAAAAATATTAACCTTAGTTGTAAAACTCTTAATATTATCAACTTAATCACACATAAAAGTATATACTATATTTTATTTATTTAATAACTCAGCCAACTATTGATGTCAATAAATTATGTAACAGTACAAAATTATATTATTGAGTTATGTCACTAAGAAGACGAGATTATTATTCACGGCATAACTATTATATCAGTCTCCCATTTTACCTGTTTTGATTAGGTCATAATTTCCGTCGTTGTTAGGATATTTAGGTTCCATCCTCGTTCAATAATATCCCTATTCTAAACCTCAAAATGATTCTCCTTTTTCTTGATTTTTAATTATATCATTTTTCTCTATTCAAAGCTCAATTTTCTTAAGAAAAATCAATTCTTTTTGTTCTTTTCCTCTCTTATTCTTTGTTTAAATACCTTTTTTGTTCATAACAATCAATAAAATCAAATCCAACATTAACACATTAAACTCTCTACCGCTGATTGAGAGTAGCTATAAAACTTGAATCTCAAGTCATCAATTCATATGTCTTGGCAAACTTTAGCGAATGCATAAGATTCTTCTCATATTTTAGAGAACTAAAATTATGAACAAAAATGAAACTGGTAGATAAAGAAAAGTATTGAAGTAACTCTAATGATATTACTGCATCCCACTAGCCAAATTAGAGTAAATAAATTAGAAGCATACCTTATTCTATGTTCATAATGCAATCATAATTTGGATTTCTTACCGAAATATAAAGCTTCAAATACTTACGATAGAAAATAATAAAAATATAGCTCAAAATTGAAGACTAGAACTTCGATAACGTGTTATAAAATATTAATAATAAATCAATAAGAAAGAAAATAAACAACAAAAGAAGAGAGAGAGAGAGACCGAACAGAATAGAGAGAGTAACACGATAAAGAAAAAGGGGAAGAGTAATAGTATTCGTTTTCCTACTATTTGTATCTCATTTAATACAAGTAAAAGACTTATTTATAAGTCTCAAATGGTAAGTTACTTGGGGATAGATGTTTGCTACAGTGGGTGGGCCTATAAGCCACATGGGCATTCACTATTTCATAACAGGTTGGACAATGAAATATTATTTACTTGTAGAGGTATTATTTAAATTGATAAATTATCAATTTAAAGAGTGTTTCGATATCGCAAAATTGGTTTGGAGATGAAATCTCAAAAAATTTGAATGAACCACTCGTGAAAATGTCATTCATGAACTTGAGGTCATGATTAATGATCTCGGCTACCACACTAAAATTGTAATGATCCGGTCAGTTATTTTTGGAAAGTTTCATGAATTTACCATTTTCCCCTCCCGATCTTGACCCCCGAGTGTTTTATGTTTGAGTTTTGTAACATCCCACTATTTGAAAGAGCTAGAATTAGATTGAACCAGTTTTGAAAATAATTAAAATCTAAAATTTGGCAAGTTATAATAAGTATGAGTTTTGGGTCAACTTCAAACGACCATAACTTTCAGCAGAAGATGACTTAGGTGAGCTAGAAGATATCAAATGAAAGGCCTTTGCATTATTTTTCCAATGCCACCGACTAATTTTTGAGTTCGTATGAGGGAGATATACTCGTTTGAAGTTGGGTTGTTTGAATAAGGAAAGTCACCCGAATTTTAGAGGGGTATTTTGGTCTTTTAATTACCGAATTAGTTTAATTCATTTTTAGTAATTTATTTGGGGTCTAAGCTAAATTGGTTCAGTTTACACACTCAAATTTCATGCTAGGGTTTTTAGAGAATGAACTCAAGAGGAGAAAAGAGGAGGAAGGTCAAGATTGGTCAAGTTCTTGCGATTTTGGTTACGGATTTCGCCAAGAATTCGATCCTAAGAGGTATGTGAGTTCACATAGCATTGGGTTCACCCATCCACGTGTCAAACATATTTATTTCAGCATGAATTCGTCCTAAAAATAATTGGAAGTTTGATGTTCTTGATGTGTGTTCTTGAATTTGCTTTCGTTCTTGAATTGGGCTGAGATTGATGTGTTTCTTGAGATATTTCTATTGATTATTAGAGTTATTTGAGTTAGATTCTTGTGTACATGTTTTGGTATCTGAATCTAAATAGAAATTGAGAAAAAGAATAGAATTTAATCGAATTAAGGTCAGAAAATGAGAAGAAAAATTCATCGAATCGAACTGGGGGAGGGATGGTGCGACGCGCCATTGATGCGCCAGCAGGGCTTGCGTGGCGCGCCAGAAATGGGTCTCTGAACTTTAGGGGATAGCACCCTACGCCAGGGTCGCATGCCCCCACTTGTTTTTAATCGTTTAGCCCAGCTGAGTCCTTTCTAAAGTGTACTAACACTTCCTATTGATTCTAACTACTCTAAAGGACTTCTAAACATCTAGAAATCTTCCGTAAACATGAATCATAACCTTGAATCCATAAATTCAAATTCAAGGAAAGATAAGAGCCAAGTCTAGATAGTTCTTTCATTCATTTCAAAAGTCTTTTACAAATATTTTTAAACTTGTTTTAAGACTTGAGCATTGAGTTGATTAAGAGTAAGAGTAAAGTTCACTTTCTTCAAAAGACTATATGGGGACTAAGTATTCCCAAAGATAAAATGTTTTCACGTTTAAACAAGAACGGAAATACTGATTTCCAAGGGAGTTTTTGAGCTAGCTTTTGAGTAATTATCGCAAACCACAGAAAGAGTCATATTTTTAAACATATGAGTTGAGTATATTTTGGGAGTAGTATTGAGCATTGATATGGGGATGAGTTCATAATAACTCAAGTCTCCATAAACCATGTAGTTAACATGGGTAGAAAGGGCTATACTTTTTAGATGATTCCTTAATGCTTTTTAGCATAGACTAGTGGATTCATTTAGTTGAGGTGTTCTATATCCTGGCAAGTTATATGATAGTTCTGGCAGTGTGGGTGAGATGCTATATCATCACATAACTCATAGTGATGGTTGTCGGTTAGAGAAACTCCCCTAAAATTATATTACTTTACTATTATATATATATATATTGAGTTGTTATTGTATTACTTTAATACATTGAGTTGTTACCTACGTTTTAAATGTTTTATATAAACTCCATCTTTACTGTTGTTTATTTCTGCATTGAGTTGAGTATCGATGAGTTGAGTAAAGTTGAGGTAAGTGTTTCTTTCAGAATTTAGTTCAAGTTTATGTCATGTTTAGTTTCCTCCTCGCGTGCTTGTACATTCAATGTACTGATGTCATTTGGCCTTCATCATTTTATGATGCAGATACATTTATGAATTTATCTCTTGATATTTCTTAAAAGTTAGGTAAAGTTTTCCGCTGAGTAGTAAGCCAGGCCAAGGGTTCACTTGGGGCCAACAATGGTTCTCGAGTGCCAGTCTCGCCTAGGGTGTAGGCTCGGGGTGTGACAATTTTGAAAGTTGGTTTCGAACTTTGAGGGAAATGTTAAGAACTTGGGTAAGTTTGTGATTTTGAAAAGCTAAGTTGCTTAAAAGTGGTTTTCAGAGTCTTTTGGAGTTTCGAGTGCCAGAATGGAATTTTGTCGATTCCATTAGTTTTGGAAAGTAGAATTTGGTCTATGAGAGTTATCGGTTTCAGATTCAGAGTTTTTATTAAATTTTGAGGTCCTTAGTTGGAAAATTGTGGAAATTTAGTCATTGGATTGACTTTGGTCAACATTAGGGGTTTGGATGCTCAGATCAGAATCTTGAGAGTTCTGTGGATTCGAGGGATGATTTTAGACCTAGATGAGGGCTTGGTTGATTTTTGTAAGGTCCTGAGCTTGTTTTAGTCTTTTTAGGTGTTGTGCTAGTTTCTTATTGTTTCACGGATGTCGGATCAAGGAGACCTTGAATTTGTGTTTCAACGATTCCATTGAGTATGAAACGTCGAGTAAAATCGATTTGCATATATGATTTATGTTCACGAAATTCTGAACGAATCTTGAGGGTCCATTCGATTATTTAAAAGTTGGCTAAATTTTTTAGTGTCTGCTAACCATGCTTTTGCAAAGGTCAGTGTGCTTAATCAAACCTTCACAAAAGCGAAAGGAGCTTTGCTTTTGTGAAGGGGTCAACTTAAGCGGGGTTCACTTAATCGGAGGACTCTTTTGCGAAGTCCTCTTAAGAGAACTTGTGTCCACTTAAGTGATATCGAAGACCTTTTTTTACTTGAAATTTTAGGGTTTAAGCCCCATCTTCTATTTTTGAGCTTGAGAAGTCATTGGTGGAGATTTTTGAAAGGATTTCTTATGCTAAATCATTTGGGTAAGCTTTTGTGATCCTAAAACTTCATTTTCCTTTGTTTATTTATGAAATCTAACATCAAAATTTGGGATTTTGATTGATAAAGGGGAAGGTTTTTCAATAACTCAAGTTTTAAACTGATATAAATGTTGTGAACTGGTTTTGATTCCTTTCGCAAAACGATTTTCACCATTGAGTTTCTAAAGTCTTGAACATCACTTCAAATATTAAATTTTGGATTCAAACCTTATTTTTGAAATCGCGTTTTGAGTTGATTGACCTCTTTTTTCAAGAAATTATTGTGGGTGTTGTTTTTGGAAATTTATTGTGAATACTTACTTCTATATAGATTGTGTGGCTTCTGAAGTGATTCAGAAGGACAACACTCAACGCTGAAGTGATTAATTGATTGGTTTAAGACAAGTGATCTCCTAAAACTTGTATTCTAGTAGAATTTGTGTATTTCCTTTGTTGTTTATGTGTTGGGAGTAATAAAAATGAGTTGAAGGATTAATCGTCCACTTGATAAATTTTAATGAATAAAAAGGAGTTGAAATAAAAAGGCCATGTGAAGATAATGATGATGTGAATTGCCTTGTTGTGACCCTTTATTGATTGATTATTGTAATTTGATGCATTTTGATGCTTATGTGTGACTTACTTGTTAATTATGATTGATGCACTTGTTACGCGTGATTGATCTACTTGATATTGAGGTTGAATACTTGATATGACGTTGACTACTTGATTCGTTTGGTTGTTGAATAGTGACTATTGAGCCTTGTAAGTTGTGCATTGTAGAACTTTTAGGTTGAGCTGATATCTGTGGAAGTTGTAGTTTGAAGAGGTTGGGTTTAAGTGTAAGGGGTATTTGATTTTTAGTTACATTCCTTGTTTATTAGGTTATTTTTGGAATACCGCATTGTTGGTACTCACTCCTTGCTTCTATACTTGTGTAGGTTCCGAGCCTTGATTGCTCTTCTACTTTTCGAGGCTTATTGAAGGACTTGAGAAGTATCTGGTTGTCATCCCGGCGGACCCTATTTTTTCTTTCCTTTATTCTTTGTTCTATTTGAAAAATAAATACTGAGACTTGTACTTATTTGTTAATTTTGCACTTTATGTATTAGTGGCTTTGTATACGTGACAACCAAATTTTAGTGTTTTTAAAAGAAATAATAAGTTTTTCGCTTTTATCTTGTTTTTGCTTTATATTTTTGCGTTCCTTTTATTTCATTGGGTTGAGTTTGACTTGTGTTGGTGGGAATAGACAAGTGCCATCACGTTCATCTTGGGTCATGAAAATGGTATCCAAGCCATAGGTTCGTAAATCGCACGTGTGTACAAGCCAACTCTAAGTAGAGTCTTGAAGATTAGTACGTACACGTCTGTACTTATCTTCGAGAGGCTATGAAAATTATTTGGAAACTTCAGCTTTGTTCATTATCTCTTACCATGCGTGGTTATCCTCGCTTGTGCTAAGTTACTGCATGTTGTTTGGCAGATGAGGAGGACTAGAGCTTCTGTTTCTAGTGGTATAGGGGATACAATCTCTGAGGCAGTCATTGAGACCCTAACTAAGGGTAGAGGTAGGGATTGAGATACAGTCCATGCTCGTGGAGTATCACCTTCTAGAGGTCATACCCGTAGAGTAGCACCAGCTAGAGGTAGAGCTAGAGAGGTTTCTTCTAAGCCATAAGTTGAAGCTGTAGAGGAATAGGTTCCTCTGACGACAGCTGAGCAACAATGTTATGAAATGTTTTAGAAGATGAAATCACCCAGTTTTAGGGTGGTAAGAGTGAGGCTGCCCATGAGTTTTTTATTTTGTGTTATGAGATGCTTGAGGCTATAGGTACGATGGATGCTCGTGGGGTTTATTTTGTCAGACTTTAGCTTTGTGGACGGCCAGAGAGTGGTGGAGGACTTTTGTGAGGTCTAAACCAGTGTGATATCCTCTGGTAGAGTGAGATGTCTTTTCTAGGATCATTTTATCCCGTAGAGTGTGAGAGAGGAGACTCTAATGATATTCGAGGACCTGACACACGGTAGTTTGACTATTACTGAGTACGAGGCCCGTTTCTGTGAGCTTTCGAGGCATGTGTTCCCAATGAGCCAGCAAGAGTTTGTAGGTTTGTGAGAGGGTTCACTTTATCTACTAGATCGTATGTGTTCAGAGCAGCCAGAGAGGGGACTTCCTTCCGGTCAATTGTGAGCATCGCCAATGAGGCGAATTTGATGGTCTTAGAGGTAGTAGTTCCTATCATCGTCGTGGACCAGTTCATACATCTATGCCAGTAACTGAGAGTGGACGGTTACTCTGGGGTCTTTGGGTTCTAGACGAGGTGGTCATGGTAGCTCATCTGGTCCGCAACAACAATTAGCTATACCGAAGTTTTGTAATGGGTGTGGGGATCCAGGTCATCTGATTCATCGGTGTCCTTTGCAGACTCAACACCCCTGTCTTAGAAAGGGCTAATTTTAGAAAGTACTAAATTATAAATAGCAAATTTGAGATTTGTGGAAGTTATTCTTAAAATGTGAGACTTGGGTCAACTTCAAACAACCATAACTTTCAGCGCATGATGAGTTAGGTGGCCCATGAGATATCAAATGAAAGATCTTTGAGTCCTCTTTCCAATGCCTCCAAGTTTGCTAAATTCAGCCTGTTCGATAAAGGAAATTCATTCGAATTAAGGAGGGTATTTTGGTCCTTTCATTACCCCATTAGCCTTAATCATTTTTTCACCCAAATAGGGGTCAAAAGTGATTGAGACTAGTTTTCACAAATCCTAACGCCTAGGGTTTTAGAGAGAAGTTCAAGCGTTCATTCAAGATTCTTGCGATCTTCGAGGAATTTCCCCAAAGATTTGATATTTATGAGGTATGTAAGCCTTCATAGTGATAGTTTCGTTCACCCTCACGTCAATCATGAGTTTCTTCATTAAATTTCATCCATGAAAAATCCATGTATTGAGGTTCTTGATGAGTTTCTTGAGGTTTCGTTCTTCATTCTTTGTAAATGGGGTTTTGATGAGTTCTTGAGGTGAAGGTTTCATGTCTAAGGGTTGTTCTCTAAGATATTTGAGTAAATTTTTGTTTACTTATGTTGGGTATACGAATATAAGAGAGTTTGGAAGAAATCAATTAATTCTAGGTGAATTAGGGCCAAAATTGAGAAGTAAAATTCATCAGAACTTTCTAGAAAAGAGCTGGGGTGCCTCCCCCAATGCACTAGCGGGCCTAGCATGGGGTGCTAGCAGCGCGCTAGAAACTATCCCTAGTATGGGGAAGCCTGGCGCGGCGCGCCACCCCTGCGCCACAAAGCGTCAGGCCACTTTTCTTCTTCATTTTCTTTCCACACTTGTTCCTTTGAGTCGAGCTTTCATTCCTTTCTTAATCCTAACTATTTAAACCTTCATTAATCATAGAGAGATCTTATATTTCATGAATCATAACTCTTGAATTCAGATATCAAATTCAAGAAAAGATTAAGAGTCAAGTTTGAGAGAACCTTTCAAGTCATTTTGAGAAGTCTTTTACAAACTTTTAAAATTTGTTTTAGGACTTGAGTACTTGAGTATGAGGATGAGAAGAGTTGAATTCATATTTTAAAAATAAATATAAGGGAATTAAGTATTCCCAAGAGTAAATGTTTTTACATTTAAAATGAGAGGAAACTTCGATTTCCAAATGAGTTCATGAGGAGTTTTGAGCACTATGTCTTTTAAGAGAGCCTTTTTGAGTAATAATCTCAAAGTTTAAGGATGAGGAAATATTTTTTTAAACATATGAGCATGAGTTGTATATTGGGAGTAGTATTGAGCACCGATATGGGGACGAGTTCAGACAACTCAAAGTCTTCATAAACCATGTATGGCAACATGGGTAATGGTCATACTTTTTAGATGATTCCTTATTGATTTTTAAGCATATCTTAGTGGATCCACTTAGTTGAAGATGTATTATACTCCGGCAAGGTATAAGAAAGTTCTGGCAGCGTGGGCGAGATGTTGTATCATCACATAGCTCATAGTGATGGTTGTCGGTTAGAGAATCTCTCAAATAAGAGTAAAAGATTCATATTTTTGTATTTTTAAATATACTGAGTTACTATCTACTATTTTAAAAGCTTTCTTTTTAATGCATTCTATTGTTGCTTTTATATTGAACTAAGTTGAGTCTTTTTTAGTATCTTTGATATCCTTGAGTTCAGTTGAGTTGAGGTGAGGTGAGTATGTTCTTCCTTTTTGTCAAGTTCAAGCTTATGTCTGTGCTTTAGAGTTCCCTTTGCATGCTCATACATTCCATTTACTAACGCCATTTGGCCTGCATCTTTCATGATGCTAATACAGGTAATCAGGGTCACCTACAAGCACTCCGTTGATACCACCTGCAGTTCCATAGTTGCTTTGGTGAGCCTCCTTGCTTCGGAGGGTTCCACATTTACTTTCAGTCGTATTAGGATGTCGTGGGTCTTGTCCTGACTTCCATCATAGTTGTTAGAGACTTCATAGATAGACAGTACTAGTTGAGGAATCTTTTCATTTCCATTGGTAAATGTGTAAGACTTGAGTTGCGTCTTTTG
Organism: Solanum verrucosum; assembly: GCF_900185275.1. Taxonomy (NCBI): domain Eukaryota; kingdom Viridiplantae; phylum Streptophyta; class Magnoliopsida; order Solanales; family Solanaceae; genus Solanum; species Solanum verrucosum. The sequence continues at coordinate 795,004 of NW_026020833.1, forward strand.
GCCAGTTGAATATTTTCTTTAAAATATTTTGAGTTATCTATTTTGAGACATTTAGTTAAATCTTTACTTTTGAGGTTCATTTATTATTGAGTAAGTCTTCCGCTGAGAGTTGAGCCAGGCCAAAGGGTTCGCTTGGGGCCAACAATGGTTCTCGAGTGCTAGCCACGTCTAGGGTGTAGGCTCGGGGCGTGACAAAATTTTTGTCATTTTATTTATATACAGGATTAAAACGTAAAGGAAAATAAAATAAAATTAGATAATAGTTGGGTATAAATATATAGTAGTATGTATGATATATAATTTGAATGAAAATACATAAAATGGAGTTTTCTAAAAATAAATAAATAAAATAAATAATAATAATAATAATAATAATAATAATACTAAATGTCAAAATATTTTATCAAGTTTGTGATCTTAAATATATTTATCATAAAGTAAAATATGTACATGTATATTGTTCAAAACATAAGAATATTTATTATTTTTAGCAACATGTAGGGACAAATTGATCATAGATTATATGTAGTAAAATAATATGTATATGAAAGTGTAGGGATTTATATATTTTTTGAACCTGTTGCCATATCTAAAATCTTGAAACAGTATGTTAATAAATTAAAAATATTTCAGCAATATTTAATTTGAAAAGTGATAATAGCAAGTATATATTTTTTATAAAGAGGGTGATGTTAAAAGAATATAATGTAGGCCTAGCTATTGGTTACCCAATCCAAATCATCACTCTTCTACCTTAAGTTTTAAAGGGTCTAAAATTCGCCTAATTATTCCAAAGATGAAGAATTTGGACATCTAAATATTTGACTAAATAATGTTAAGGTTAACTCCTATTAAGGGTCTACTTAACTTATGTAATTCTAAGTAAAAGATTCTAGCTATATTTGTAACACCTCGGCAATTAGTAAGTTGAACTAGAGAGTTCTAGAGCTTTTCGTAAGAGTTTTGGAGTGTTGTATGAGGGTTAAAACTAGTAAAAATGATTCTCGTACTTAGAATAGGGGTTTTAAGGGTTAGGGTGTCAAGGTACGACCCCCAAGGACCACCCAAGGGGTCCTTGAGGAGGACCCTTGGGACAACAAAAAAACTGTCAAAGAAATAGCATGGTCCACAGATGGGTACCCACGCCTCGTAGGTGGGGTTCGTGGGTCGAGGCTTGGCCTCCCCTGATCTCTCAAGTTCCAGTAAGGAACCACGAGTCAACAGAACGGACCGTCAACCCACCCACGGTCTGTGGGTGGGGGTTCTGTAGGTCCCTTCAGTTTTTAAGGTTTTAGTTTAGTTAGGGGCTTAGGGAATTAATTAAATAATTAGTTAGGGGTTAGGGAGGTCGGTTAATTAGTTAAATAGCCACCTATAAATACCTAATAAGACCCTAAAACTAAGTCATTAACTCATTCATCTAAGAACCCACTTCCTCTCAAGAAATCCTCTCTCTAGAAGAAGAAAAAGAAGAAGAAGAAGAAGAAGAAGAAGAAGAAGAAGAAGAAGAAGCAGAAGAAGAAGAAGCAGAAGAAGAAGAAGGAGAAGAAGAAGGAGAAGAAGAAGAAGAGAAGAGAAGAGAAGAGAAGAGAAGAGAAGGGAAGGGAAGAGAAGAGAGGAGAAGAGAAGAGAAGAGAAGAGAAGAGAAGAGAAGAGAAGAGAAGAGAAGAGAAGAGGGCAGCAACCTAGGTCGAAATCCTAGAAATCCTCTCTCTAGAAGAAGAAGAAGAAGAAGAAGAAGAAAGAAAGAGGAAGAGGAAAAGGAAGATGAAGAGGAAGAGAAAAGAAGAGAAGAGAAGAGAAGAGAAGAGAAGAGAAGAGGGCAACTACCTAGGTCGAAATTCACCATTGAAGCAAGCTTTCTTTAGAGTTTCGAAAAAAGGTCTTTTTAGATTATTCATCTATGGGTTCTTCCCCCATAGATCCCCCCTTAGTTTTTCCCCAATTGTGAAGTCAAAAACCCAATTCTAGCTAGGGTTGTGCTTGCATTGTTGGTAGGGCTTGGGTATGAATCCAATCTAGCGGATAATACCCAATTATGATTGACTAAGCTTTGTTTAGTGATATTATGAATAATTTATGTTATTTATATGGTAAACCCTAATCTAAGTTGATGAATGTAATTTTTGTGGGTTATGCCATTAGAGATGGAATTGAAGGTTCATAAGTGATCTTCCTAACATGTCATGTGTAGTAATTGTTCAAAGTTAGGAGCAAATAATCATAAATTGAACTATACTATATTGTATATGATGAATCTTGACATGTTAAGTTGAATTTGAACCTTTATGATCAATTGTGACTAGAATCACCTAGTCATGAAAGATGTGATCAAAATACCTTGAAACATAGGTATAAAGAAGAGATTAAGAAAGAAACCTTGAGAGTAAGGCTTGTGATCATAATAGTTAGGGCTTTAGAGTGAAGCTAATGGAATTACCTATTGATTCTAAGGCTTGAGAGTAAAGTCTAAAAGAGAATATAAGTCTAATAGGTAGAATTGTGGTGAAAGACCTAGACTCACCTAACCTACCTTATGAATACTTGAAAGTATAAAGTGATAGAATTACTTGAACATGGATTGATTGTCAAGGACATCCTTCCATCAGACATGAGTGTTAAGAAAGGCTTAACAAGTAAATCATGGGGTGTATGATTGGCTCCAACTGGATATTGACAATGAGATGGAGTGTCACATAAGATAGGGTCCGGGCTCCAAGTAGAAAAGAGAACCACACCTAGTTGATATGAGGTCTATCCAAGTTAAAGGGGGAACTCTTACGTAGTAGAGTGTGGGTTTTCCCAAAGTTAGGTCTCATGAGATGGGAGCCTTCACATGAGTTGAGTCAAGGTTCCTAGTAGAAATCTTCATATCCAATGAACTAAGACATGCTTAAAGAAGTATCTCATAGTGTTCAAAAGTAAAGAGAGGAACTAGGTTTAAAACCAAGAAGTGTTATGATAGTATGAGGACCTAAAAGTGGTACTTAGCATGAGAGTATTATGGGGTGCTACTCATGCATTGCACAAGTTTGACTTAAGGGTTGTTAAAAAAAGAGAATTGAGATAGGGTTGTGCAATAGTTGCCTTCCAAGATATGATTGACTAAAGGTGATAGATTCCCTTAGTTATGAGGCCAAATGAGGGTGAGTATGACTAGGATGAATTCAAGGTTATGCTTAGTGTGAAGGGTAGTATGGGATGCATTTCATGCATTGCACAAGTGTGCTTTGGGGTTACTTAGAAGTATTGTGCCCTTATGGTATAGAAGCTTAGAGACTTGACCATGCATATAGACTATGATTAAGATGACTAAAAAGGGATACTTGACTTTGGTGGTACTATGGGATGCTATTCATGATTTGCACTTGTATGCTTTTGAGGTTAGTTGAAGACGGCTTGTTATGATTATGATTTATCTCCTATGCTCGTTAACTATGTCTTATGTTGACTTGTGATGATATGATACTTATGTTGGAGATTATTCTATGACTGTATTATTATCTCTTATGCTTATGTCTTATGTTGACTAACCATTTTGAGATGCTTTTATGATGTTGTACTAGCTTTCATACTTGGTACATTTTGTACTAACGCATATTGCCTACATTCTAATCAAATGTAGGGTTTCGGAGATTGAGTTCCTTGAAGGCTAGGTTTCCAAGAAGCAAGAAGAGTTGAAGAATTGGTGAGTACTAATAGCTTCGAGGACAAACCCATATTTCCTTTATGTCATTTCTTTATGTTTTAGACTTTGTATGGGCTGTGTCCCAAGACTTTTATTCAAGAGTTTAATAGATGGTTTGAGAGAAAGAGATAGTAAATACTTCTTCTTGTTTTATAAAAGAGTGTTTTCGATTGTATGGATAAAGTTTTTTAAATTTCCGTACTTTTCCATTATCTTATGTTATTATATGCTAAGGGCTTGTATGAGACCCCTTCGGGGTCAAGTACGCCATGTTACCTCTAGGGGGTACCCCTGGTTTGTGACAATATCACAAACTAATGTTCTAAATAAAAATTAGATTTCCCGAGGTCAAGACAATGAGTTTACAAAACAACCCAAGGCCCTTCAATTATTTCTTTTGATATAACTTAATTTAAATAGAACAAACACTAAGATTTATAATCACTATCCCTTCAATGACAAGCTTTAAAACAAAGTATCCGACTTAAATTTTGTCAACACATGAACATGAACAAGATTTTTGGATAAATCACCACATAAAACAATAGCCGCCTTTTGTGACAGACAACTGGAGAAAATTTGAACACGAAGTTGAGCATTTTCAAACTTTTGTTGTAACTATCATTCCAAAATTTTAAAGGATAAATACCGATATGAGCATTATTTGACAAAATATCTTGAGATTGCGATATGCTATGAATACGGAGAACTCAAACAAGAAACATTAATAATGGTGTGGAGCAACATGTAGCTATGAACCTCCAAAAACGATATGGCGGGAACTAAGTGACAAATCAACACAACTGATTTGTGAATTTTCAGAATAGGTAAATGGATCAAAAGTCATTTAAATACAACAAAGGGGTCTGCGAAAACAGAAAATGAAGTTTTTACACTCAGAAGACAATGAGATAATTCCACATACAACTATCACATTAGTTAGTTTCTGAGACTCCTACGCCTATTTAAAATGATGCCGACAGTAACAAGACAAGTGAACACAAACAACTTCTAGTCTTTTGCCTAATATGAAACTCAAACATGGATAAGGAGGAGAAAAACCCAACTAGGCTAAATTTTTTGGGAGAATTAGATTATGGAACTCAAATAGGTAAACCCAACGTGCACAGAACATGACGATTGAATCCAAACTATCGGAAGAGGACGATAAGGCAACCTTAGCATTATTTAGATATGAAAAATATTAAGCCGAGCATAACTCATCACTAAAACATGAGTAAGGTATACCTTTATAAACAAATAGTAAACAACCAAAGATGTTGTTACCGAGAAGCTACAACCAACAAATCCAAAACAATTATTCAATATTACTCATAACAACAACAATCACTAAGTCAGCAGAGGATTTCCATACATTCAAATAGTAAGAATGTGGAGAACTATGAAAAATATCTAGAAGAATACAAAACGATAGAAGAAAAACAAAGCTTCCTACAAGACGACGGATGAGAAAAAAAATCTAATGAGCGAGGCAGTGTACCTTTTCAGGAGCAGCAAACATAGGCTTGTTCTCCAGAATTCCAACTTTCAAGCTCCTTTTCTGAACTCGAACTCGATAATTAGAAACCGAAAAAAGTGCCCAGCAATTCTGGAAATTTAATGTAAGAAGTAAATGAATAGAGTAAAGTTTGTTTCTCTGTTTTTTGAACTAGTTTACCAGTTGATTCTTTGATCCTTTCTCCAATTTTTCTTGATCTTCGATAGAGAGCCAAAGTCCTCTTTTTATAGCCAATTTGGGGACTCTAATAAATTCAAAATTTGAATTCTTGGAAAGACCATTCTCCGAAAAGCAAAAGAAGTAATGATGGAATCCATGAAAAATCTCGTCTGTATCAACCACTGTATCAACCCTTTTTTTAGGTTGATTTGAAAAGGATAAGTGATGTCTTGGGGGTTCTAATCTCACACCCATCGGAATAAGGGGATAACAAGCCCAAATTTGATGGTCCTTCCCGTTCTTCACCTTTTCAGGTGTAGCAACGGCGGTGGTGAGGCTTTTGAGGTCTGTTTTGGCTCATAAAGGAATGTAAAGTTTGATAGGAGGAGATCGTAATTGATGGAGTGTAGGTAGATATGTTGAAGACCATCGAAATTCGACATTTTTCGGTGGTTCATAGTCGTTCATGGCAAAGGTTCATGGGGAAGAAGGAGACGCCTGGGAAAAGAAAATGTTTTGTGAAAGAAGGAAGCTTGAGGAGTGACTTATGGGTAAAAGAAATAGTATATGAGTGGGGTCTTTTTGTTTTAGGAAAATATGTTGATTTAATCTAAACTATCCGATTATTTGATCAGACTATTTATAAAAATTAGGAGTTAAAAAAAGTATGTATATATATATCAAAATAGAGGTTTGCGATTGACAGTTTTAAAGGGACTTGGATTGTAATCCCCTTATTTATTAAATAACCAATATTTTATCAAATTAAGTATAGTTATTTTGCAAGATTAGCTTATTTGATAAAATTGGTCATTCTAAAAATAAAATTGGTATAAATTAGTAACTCATTAATTAATTAAGCTTCCTAATTTTAAATGATGTACGAAAAATATATACTTTTAACAATAGAAATTATATTTAATTTCTTTAAAAAATTGTTTCAACCCTTACGAACGACATTTATTTAACGTTCATATTAATAAATAGAAAATTAAGTAATATTTATAATATATTTAATTTTTATAAGAAATAATATTTATGAAATAAATTTGTCAAATGGGATGAAAATAAAAATAAAATTTATATATTTCATTTTAATATTCTTGCAAAAGTTCGTCATATGTATACATATATATTTATTATTATTATTACTAGTATACGTGCCCGCGCGTTGCGCGGTTAGTTGATAAATGTAATCATAAATATTATTTTTTTGACAATTTCAAAACTTATCTAATAATTAAATAATATTATCAAACAAATACTAAACTTTAAATATGCGTAGATAATAACTATAACAATATCTCAAAAATAAAAATTCAAGTCCAACGAACTCACACACCAATCATTGTAACGACCCGAACCGTCGTTATTTAGGAGGAACAAAAATCCGGCAAATTCAAGGCCACTGTCCCGCCACAGCGGGACTGATGCCGCTAGGGCGGGATAAGTTGGCGCCAAACCGGGATAGGTGAGGCAGAACATAAATTATGAGAAATCCTATTTTCTCCACCAACCTAAAATACCTAAATAACTCGTAAAACACCCTAGAAACCTTAGAAAAGCTGCTCTAAGCTTGGAAGGAAAGAGAAAAATAATTCTAACGTTAGGATGGCAATATCTTGTGGATTCTTGGACAAATCCACCGTCACGAAGACTAGAAAACTGGATCAAAGTCAAAAACTATGTGGAACTGCATGGTGCCCAGGTAGGCTAGGTTTTATGAATTGAGTAGTTTAAATATGTGCTTCCTACGTAATATATGTAAATCAATGGTAGGGTTTATGTGTAGACCTTCAGCATCGAGTGAATTCCATGGGTAATTCTTAGAAATCAAAGTAATTGGGTTTATGCCTTGAGAAGAAAAATTGATGACTTGTTAGGGCTTCTAGAATTGCTATCTTGGATAGAATATTTTTCAAGAATAAGAATATGGAATCATAATGGAACTAGAATCATGAACGTATGCTAGACCTTAAATTGGGGTGATTCATTGAGGAATTATATAAATTGTGATTAAACCCTAGAAAGAAGGCTTAGATGATGAACTAGGGCTAAGCATGACAAATTACGTATGTTGATAATGTTGCATTGTTGATCACACTTGTTGTGAATAATATGGGTGAATTATCATTGACATGAAATCATGACTTAAATGTATGATCTTGAAGATATAGTTGTGTTTTTTATTGTGAAGTGTTGAATGGATCGGTTGCCACGTTTTGGCAAAACTAACTTGGATCGGTTGCCACTTTCGGCATAACTATTGGATCGGTTGCCAAGTTCCGACATAACTATGGGATCGGTTACTTAGTTTTGACATAACTAACTATTTGGGTTTGGGTTCCATGAGAGGACCAATGATGTGGCTTAATTGTGTGACTTGAGAAAGGTGTTAGTCGTTCGTAAATGTTGATGATATTGTATATGTTCATTAAACATGTGATTATATTGCTCATTGACTTATACATGTTGGACTTGTTAGGTATAGTGGAAGGGTGAAGTGTTTAAGGGATGAGTAATAGATAGTAATGGTTGTTCGTGTGTTGTAATGGCGAGAATGTGGGTGATGAAATATGCTTAGGTGGATTTCACCTTGGGGGAAAGAGATTGGGTTAGTGTTAAGGGAGCTTGGTGTAATGTATTATGTGACTATGGTTGGGTTAGGGGACTAGGAATTAGGGGTATGACGTGAACGGTTAGTTGAAAATTTGGTGGTTGTAATTGGGGAATTTCTCTATGTGTTAGAATGGTTAGGCAATGATCAAGTACCTGGTAGGTAGGTTGATTGAGAAGAATGTCTCGAGTTGACCGATGATGCCTACCAGTATGTGTGTTTTTTCTGGATGCAGGATTGGTGACGGTTTTATTAGGTGAAGACGAAGAACTCTCCTACAGCTTCTATTCTTTCCTTCTGCACGGTGGGAGTTGTGTCATTTTTTATCTTGTCCAGATGTACTCTTAGTAGGTTTTGTACCTGTTTAGATCTAGATTCATGGGAGTTGTTTAAATTACTTGCAAGTTAAACCAAAAAGTGTGTCTAAGGGTATTATTTATAAATTTCCGCATGTTTTTACTATTGGGATATGAGGGTTCTCCTACTTAGGTGTTAGAATGGGTGACCGAACGATGAGGTGGGTTGGGTCGTGACAAATTGGTATCAGAGCCTAGGTTACCAGTCTCCCCGTACAAGAGCAAAATGTGGACTAGACTCCTGCGGATTGGTGTGTTGACGTCCACATCTAATCTTCAGGAAGCTAGGAAGCATTCTAGGAAATTGTTCTATTCATTCTCACCTTCTGTGCGAAGTGTCGCTTGTGGTATGAGTTGAGTCCAATTGGTCTCTCCCAATTCCAATTGGCATCTCAAAGATGTGAACTGGAAGTCGTGGTCATGGCTGAAGGAGCATAAGCAAGGTAATTGGAATTGGGAAGGTTCCAATCGGTATCTAGACTTAGGGGCAATAAGGAGCATGGATGACCAGTAATGGTCATCTATGGATCTAACTAACTAGTAAATTGAAATCGCATGTGCATTGTATTTTTGGAAACTGGACTGTGTGATTCTTGCTGTTTGAAAATTAACTTCAGCTATAAAGTTGTAATTTCTTGAATGTTTTGAGTTGAATATGTGTGTTATAAATGTGTGTGTTTAAACCTTAATATCCACGAAGTGTTGGTTGAGTTGTGGAAATTAATAAATGCAACTACTCGTGTAACGTAAAAATTGTTGAGAAAAAGAAAGTCAGAACTTAGATGGTGTGAGGGTCTAGCTAATTTACGAGGTGATCCGTACAAATGGAATCTGGACATGTGTCGCAACCAATTAATAATCGTGTGAATGTCTGGATGTATCCTGGGGATATGTGGGTGTATCGTAGAATTAATGAGAACTAGTGGGGTGTCGTGTCGTTAAGATTGATTCAGATTAGTTCATTATTTTACTAGCTTGGAGAATTATCTTAGATTGTTTGGTTAAACCTTGGGGAAATCTTAGAAAAACGAAAAGAACCCAGAAATTATTTGCCTGGGTTCTGGTCCCATCTGAGTCGCTAGGGCGGGATTATTCCCGCCATAGGGACACCGCCAGAGTGGGATTTTTCCCGCCAGAGCGTGACAAGGCGAGGTAGAACCTCAACCCAGCCTCCCCTGTGTTCCCTAACTTCGAAATGTCAACCCAAATGGGATTCGAACAAATCCCTACAATCCTTTCAGTGTTAAGCAAATCAGAGAATAGATTTAAAACTTAAAAATTCACCATTTACGGCGGAAAAGCAGGAAATCTAGCATCCATGTGCTAACAAAACATAAGAGTGTCGAAAAGATAGGAACAAGTTGTCGTAGATTTACAAAGCCAAGAGGGCGAAACAATAGTCAAATCAGGAACTCTCAGACTAGGTGGTGTCCACATCGGAGTCAAGGTCCTTTGGGGGTATCACCCTAGCCCAGGCCTCATTCAGTATAGGGAATTGCGTGTAGTCCTTCGGATTAAGTTGGGGGATCTCATTTCCAGAGGCAACGCAAGTAAAGCTGGACTTAATAGTCTTCCACATCCGGGCCATCAGGCGATCCCTCTCCACACCCTTCCGCATCTCCTAGCGTAGCTGGCGATGGAGCATCTCGACCTCTAAGGCAGTGCTGGGTGGAATTAGAGTGAAGTCGACATAGGCACTCTCTATCCTCTTTCGGAAATCCTCCAGATCATCTTCGACCCATGCACCTGAAAGTGGGTCATCATTGTCTGAAATCATGGCCGCCTTATTACTGCTAGCCCTTCCCGTCATCCTCATCTTGCCCCTAGAAGTAGAACCTATTCTAACCAGAAGAGGGTGAACGGGGGGGGGGGGTATCCATAGAAATTACCTTATCAACATCAAATAGTGGCACTCCCGCTCGCTTGCATAGGGAAGTGATAAGCCCAGGAATAAAGAACGCCTTTTTGTTTCACCGATAAAACATCTTCCATTATGAGATAATCTGCGCCTCGACATTTAGTTAGATACCCTGTATGGCACGTGCCACCACCAAGGCCCGGGGTAAGGTCACCTCGGTGTGATTGCTCGACAGGCGGATCCTCCTAGTGACCAAATATAACAACCTCTTAGCATCGGGTGACTAATCAGTGCTAGTAATACCCTCAGCAGTAGCCCAGTATACCTGATCCAGGCGCGTATACTCAACCAGAGTGTCTCTCAGCCATTCCAGATCTATCTTCCTTAGCCTGGCATCGTATTCATGGTTCGGGACCTTCGGTACCTCTAGGGCCTCATTGATAGCAGTGGAGTTCAGAGGAATGTCAACTCTCTTGATGCGGATGACGGGGTGAGGGTCGTCCCATCGCACAATAGGTAGCATGGCGTAGAACTCCCTCTCCTAAGTAGAACGCGCATCTGGGGGAGCCTCAGTCAGTGGAGCTCATCCGAACTCCATCAGGCAAGCATAAAATGCAGGCGCCTTCTCCTCTAGTTTGTGCAACACGAAACCACTCTCCCAACAGAACCTTGTATTATGATGGTCGTGATGTCTCTCCTGACTCGCGGCATCAGTAAACTAGATGAAATGTAAGTGTTTGTCTTTTTGTCATGCCATTAGAGAGCCTGCAATAAGTTGGAAATCAGTTAGAAAAACGATATGATAGTTGGTGTAAAACTGGAAAATTAAGAAAGAAAATTTTGTGTTAAGGGGCAGGCATCTGTTTTGTTGCATCTTACCACAGCGACCAAAATCCCGCCTTGGAAGGATTATGATGGCAGCCATAAAGGGATGAAGGCCGCCACAGTGACCTTCATCTGGGATGAACAACAGACGTGGTTATGGCTTCTCTTTGTCCCAAAAGCCCCTTTTTCGATATAATTCTTGCAGATCAGAGTATTAAAACTAACCTAGAACGTGGATATGCAATCATTTTAGCAAATAAACCCCTAAATCGGTGCCAAATCTGAGTTTATACCAAAAAGGCCTTTCAACTTCCCCCCACCCATCTTTGTACCAATTTACTCGTATTTTTGTGAAATCCTTACGCCTAGGACGTTTTGGGAATGTTGGGGACGTAAGGGAAGTACCCATGCTACGTTTATTATATCAATCTAACAACCTAGTTAAAATTCTTAATAAACGACCCCAAAAACTGTCTTTTTCGATCATTTAATCAACATGCAATCGCTGTTAGTTAAGTAATGAAGTAAAGGATGAAGGAAAATGATAATTACCTTGATTTCGACGTTTAGAGCGAGGGGTTTGAGAGGATGTTTGGGAGGATTTAGTGAGAAGAGGGTGAAAATAAGGAAACCTTTCCTCATTTTTCCCTTTACTGCCTCCGATCTCTCGCTACAACGGGAGATATCGTGCCACGGCGGGCCTGCCCAAGCGAGAGGGCCACCACCCTGGCGGGCTAGACTGTGTAGTTAACCACTTTCTTTTCCCCTTGCGTTGTCTTAGTCTTCTTCCGATCCTTGAGTATAGTACCTTACTAGTATGAACTATTTGAAAAGCCACCATTTGTGGTGGTGGTTTGATGATGACCTTACCCATTAGTTTGGAAGTACTCTAGAAATTAGGGAATGTGATTACCCGAGCACTAGTCATTCATGAACGAACGAGGGGTAAATTGGTATCTATTGTAACGACCCAAACTGTCGTTATATAGAAGGAACAAAAATCTGGAAAATTCAAGGCCACTATCCTGACACAGTGGGGCTGATGCGACTAGGGTGGCGGCGCTAGGGCAGGATAAGTAGGCGCCAGAGCGGGATAGGCGAGGCAGAACGTAAATTATGAGAAATCCTCTTTTCTCCACCTTCCTAAAATACCTAAATAAGTCGTAAAACACCCTAGAAACATCAGAAAAGTTGCTCTAAGCTTAGGAAGGAAAGAGAAAAATAATTCTAACGTTAGGATTGCAATATCTTGCGGATTCTTGGACAAATCCACCGTCACGAAGCCTAGAAAACCTGGATCAAAGTAAAATACTCCGTGCAACTGCTTGGTGCCCTGGTAGGCTAGGTTTTATTAATTGAGTAGTTTAAATATGTGCTTCCCACGTAATATATGTAAATCAATGGTAAGGTTTATGTGTAGACCTTCGGCACCGAGTGAATTCCCTGGGTAATTCTTAGAAATCAAAGTAATTGGGTTTATTCCTTGAGAAGAGAAATTGATGACTTGTTAGGGCTTCTAGAATTGCTATCTTGGATAGAATTGTTTTCAAGAAAAAGAATATGGAATCATAATGGAACTAGAATCATGAACGTATAGACCTTAAATTGGGGTGATTCATTGAGGAATTATATAAATTGTGATTAAACCCTAGAAAGAAGGCTTAGATGATGAACTAGGGCTAAGCATGACAAATTACATATGTTGATAATGTTGCATTGTTGATCACACTTGTTGTGAATAATATGGGTGAATTATCATTAACATGAAATCATGACTTAAATGTATGATCTTGAGGATATACTTGTGTTTTTTATTGTGATATGTTGAATGGATCGGTTGCCACGTTCCGACAAAACTAACTTGGATCGGTTGCCACGTTCCGACTAAACTAACTTGGATCGGTTGCCACTTCCGGCATAACTATTGGATCGATTGCTACGTTCTGACATAACTATGGGATCGGTTGCTTCGTTTTGACATAACTAACTGTTTGGGTTTGGGTTCCATGATAGGACCAATGATGTGGCTTAATTATGTGACTTGAGAAAGGTGTTAGTCGTTCATAAATGTTGATGATATTGTAAATGTTCGTTAAACATGTGATTATATTGCTCAGTGACTTATACATGTTGGACTTGTTAGGTATAGTGGAAGGGTTAAGTGTTTAAAGGACGAGTAATAGATAGTAATCGTTGTTCGTGTGTTGTAATGGCGAGAATGTGGGTGATGAAATATGCTTAGGTGGATTTCACCTTGGGGGAAAGAGATTGGGTTTAGTGTTAAGGGAGCTTGTTGTAATGTATTATGTGACTATGGTTGGGTTAGGGGACTAGGAATTAGGGGTATGACGTGAACGGTTAGTTGAAAATTTGGTGGTTGTAATTGGGGAATTTCTCTATGTGTTAGAATGGTTAGGCGATGATCAAGTACCTAATAGGTAGGTTGATTGAGAAGAATGTTAGTGGTCAGAATACTAGTGTATATTGGAAGTATTTCAAGAGAGAGTAAAGGTGGAGAAGCGAGTGGTCTATCGTAAATTTCTACTAGTTGGTTTCTTATGTTATGTGGTTGGCGTCGAGTTGACCGATGATGCCTACCAGTACGTGTGTTTTATACTGATACTACTGTTGCTATGTCTTTTGACATAGTCTGGATGCAGGATTGGTGACGTTTCATTAGGTGAAGACGAAGAGCTCTCCATCAGCTTCTATTCTTCCTTCCGCACAGTGGGAGTTGCGTCTTTTTTTATCTTGTCCAGATGTACTCTTAGAAGCTTTTGTACCTGTTTAGACCTAGATTCATGGGAGTTGTTTAAATTACTTACAAGTTAAACCAAAAGGTGTGTCTAAGGGTATTATTTATAAAATCATAAGTAATTTACTTATTTCTGTTTACTTTAAATTTCCACATATTTTTACTATTGGGATATGAAGGTTCTCCTACTTAGGTGTTAGAATGGGTGCCCGCATGATGCGGTGGGTTAGGTCGTGAAAAAATTGGTATCAGAGCCTAGGTTACTGGTCTCCCCGTACAAGTGCAAAATGTGGACTAGACTCTTGCGGATTGGTGTGTTGATGTCCGCATCAATCTTCAGGAAGCTAGGAAGCATTCTAGGAAATTGTTCTACTCATTCTCACCTTCCGTGCGAAGTGTCGCTTGTGGTATGAGTTGAGTCCAATTGGTATCTCCCAATTCCAATTGGCATCTCAAAGATGTGAACCGAAAGTCGTGGTCACGGCCGAAGGAGCATAAGCAAGGTAATTGGAATTGGGAAGGTTCCAATTGATATCTAGACTTAGGGGCAATAAGGAGCATGGATGACCAGTAATGGTCATCTATGGATCTAACTAACTAGTAAATTGAAATCGCATGTGCATTGTATTTTTGGAAACTGGACTGTGTGGTTCTTGCTGTTTGAAAATTAACTGCAGATATAAAGTTTTAATTTCTTAAATGTTTTGAGGTTAATATGTGTGTTATAAATGTGTGTGTTTAAACCTTAATATGCACGAAGTGTTGGTTGAGTTGTGGAAATTATTAAATGCAACTACTCGTGTAACGTAAAAACTGTTGAGAAAAAGAAAGTCAGAACTTAGCTGGTGCGAGGGTCTAGCTAATTTATGAGGTGATTCGTAAAAATGGAATCTGGACATGTGTTGCAACCAATTAATAATCGTGTGAATGTCTGGATGTATCCTAGGGATATGTGGGTGTATCGTTGAATTAATGAGAACTAGTGGAGTGTCGTGTCGTTACGATTGATTCGGATTAGTTAATGTTTTTCCTAGCTTGGAGAATTATCTTCGATTGTTTGGTTAAACCTTGGGGAAATCTTAGAAAAACGAAAAGAACCTAGAAATTATTATCATGGGTTCTGGTCCTGTCTGAGTCCCTGGGGCGGGATTATTCCCGCCATAGGGACACCGCCAGAGTGGGATTTTTCCTGCCAGAGAGGGACAGGGCGAGGTAGAACCTCAACCCAGCGTCCACTCTGTTCCCTAACTTCGAAATGTCAAACCAAATGGGATTCGAACAAATCCCTACAATACTTTCAGTGTTTAGCAAATCAGAGAATAGATTTAAAACTTAAAAATTCACCATTTACGGCAGAAAAGCAGGAAATCAAGCATCCATGTGCTAATAAAACATAAGAGTGTCGAAAAGATAGAAACAAGTTGTCTTAAATTTACAAAGCCAAGAGGGCGAAACAATAGTCAAATCAGAAACTCTCAGACTAGGTGGTGTCCACATCGGAGTCAAGGTCCTCTGGAGGTATCACCCCAGCCCAGGCCTCATTCAGTATAGGGTATTGCGTGTAGTCCTTCGGATCAAGTTGGGGGATCTCATTTCCAAAAGCAACGCAAGTAAAGCTGGACTTAATAGTCTTCCACATCCGGGCCATCAGGCGATCCCTCTCCACACCCTTTCTCATCTCCTAGCGCAGCTGGTGACGGAGCATCTCGACCTCTAGGGCAGTGCTGGGTGGAACTAGAGTGAAGTCGACATAGGCACTCCCCATCCTCTTCCGGACATCCTCCAGATCATCTTCGACCCATGCACCTGAAATTGGGTCATCGTCGTCTGAAATCACGGCCGCCTTACTGCTGCTAGCCCTTCCCGTCCTCCTCATCTTGCTCCTAGAAGTAGAACCTGTCCTAACCAGAAGAGGGTGAAGGGGGTTATCCATAGAAAGTACATCATCAACATCAAATAGTGGCACTCCCGTTCGCTTGCACAGGGAAGTGATAAGACCAGGAATAAAGAATGCCTTTTTGTTTCCCCGATAAAACATCTTTCATTGTGACATAATCTGTGCCTCCACATTTAGCTAGATACCCTGTATGGCACATGCCACCACCAAGGCCCGGGGAAAGGTCACGTCGGTGTGATTGCTCGACAGGCGGATCCTCCCAGTGACCAAATATAACAACCTTTTAGCATTGGGTGACCAATCAGTGCTAGTAATACCCTCAGTTGTAGCCATTAAACCTGATCTAGGCGCGTATATTCAACCAGAGTGTCTCTCAGCCATTCCAGATCTATCTTCATTAGCCTGGCCTCGTATTCATGGTTCGTGACCTCCGGTACCTCTAGGGCCTCATTGATAGTAGTGGCGTTCAAAGGAATGTCAACTCCCTTAATGTGGATGATGGGGTGAGGGTCTTCCCATCGCACAGTAGGCAGGATGGCGTAGAACTCCCTCACCCAAGTAGAATGCGCATCTGGGGGATCCTCAGTTAGTGGAGCCCATCCGAACTCCATCAGGCAAGCATAAAATGCAGGTGCCTTCTCCTCTAGCTTGTGCAACACGAAACCATTCTCGTAACAGAACCTTGTATTGTGGTTGTCGTGATGTCTCTCCTAACTCACGACATCAGTAAACCAGATTAAAGGTAAGTGTTAGTCTTTTTGTCATGCCATTAGAGAGCCTGCAATAAGTTGGAAATCAGTTAGAAACGCGATATGATAGTTGGTGTAAAACTGGAAAATTAAGAAAGAAAAAATTTGTGTTAAGGGTGCAAGTATCTAGTCTGCTGCATCCCACCACAGCGACCAAAATCCCGCCTTGGCGGGATTATGATGGCCGCCATAAGGGATGAAGTCCGCCAGAGTGGCCTTCATCTGGGACGAACAACAGACGCGGTTATGGCGTCTCTTCGTCCCAAAAGCCCCTTTTTCGATAGAATTCCAGCATATCAGAGTATTAAAACTAACCTAGAATGTAGATATGCAATCATTTTAGCAAATAAACCCCTAAATCGCTGCCAAATCCGAGTTTATGCAAAAAAGGCCTTTCAACTTCCCCCACCCATCTTTGTACGGATTTACTCGTATTTTTGTGAAATCCCTACGCCTAGAACGTTGTGGGAATGTTGGGGACGCAAGGGAAGTACCCATGCTACGTTTATTATATCAATCTAATAACCTAGTTAAAATTCATAATAAACTATCCCAAAAACTATCTTTTCTGATCAATTAATCGGCATGCAATTGTCGTTAGTTAAGTAATGAAGTAAAGGATGAACGGAAATGAGAATTACCTTGATTTTGACGTTCAGAGCGAGGGGTTTGAGAGGATGTCTGGGAGGATTTAGTGAGAAGAGGGTGAAAATATGGAAACCTTTCCTCATTTTTCCCTTTACTGCCTCCAATCTCCCGCTACAACGGGAGATATCGCGCCACGAAGGCCCTGCCCTAGCGAGAGAGATATCGCCTTGGCGGGCCAAACTGTATAGTTAACCACTTTCGTTTCCTTGTGCGTTGTCTTAGTCTTCTTCTGATCCTTGAGTATAGTACCTTACTAGTATCAACTATTTGAAAAGCCACCATTTGTGGTGGTGGTTTCGTGATGACCTTACCCATTAGTTTGGAAGTACTCCAGAAATTAGGGCATGAGATTACCCGAGCACTAGTCATTCATGGACGAACGAGGGTTAAATTGGTATCTATTGTAACGACCCAAACTGTCGTTATTCAGAAGGAACAAAAATCTGGGAAATTCTAGGCCACTGTCCTTCCACAGCGGGCCTGATGCCACTAGGGTGGCGGCGCCAAGGCATGATCAGTAGGCGCCAAAGCGGGATAGGAGAGGCAGAACGTAAATTATGAGAAATCATATTTTCTCCACCTTCCTAAAATACCTAAATAAGTCGTAAAACACCCTAGAATCATCAGAAAAGCTGCTCTAAGCTTAGGAAGGAAAGAAAAAAATAATTCTAACTTTAGGATGGCAATATCTTGCGGATTCTTGGACAAATCCACCGTCACGAAGCCTAGACAGCCTGGATCAAAGTCAAAAACTCCGTGCAACTGCTTGGTGCCCATGTAAGCTAGGTTTTATGAATTGAGGAGTTTAAATATGTGCTTCCCACGTAATATATGTAAATTAATTGTAGGATTTATGTGTAGACCTTCGTGCACCAAGTGAATTCCATGGGTAATTCCTAGAAATCAAAGTAATTGGGTTTATGCCTTGAGAAGAGAAATTGATGACTTGTTAGGGCTTCTAGAATTGCTATCTTGGATATAATTGTTTTCAAGAATAAAAATATGGAATCATAATGGAACTAGAATTATGAACGTATGCTAGGTCATAAATTGGGGTGATTGATTGAGGAATTATATAAATTGTGATTAAACCGTAGAAAGAAGCCTTAGATGATGAAGTAGGGCTAAGCATGACAAATTACGTATGTTGATAATGTTGCATTGTTGATCACACTTGTTGTGAATAAAATGGGCAAATTATCATTAATATGAAATCAT
The DNA here is from genome assembly GCF_900185275.1 of Solanum verrucosum. Classification (NCBI taxonomy): domain Eukaryota; kingdom Viridiplantae; phylum Streptophyta; class Magnoliopsida; order Solanales; family Solanaceae; genus Solanum; species Solanum verrucosum. Next base: position 813,293 of record NW_026020833.1, read on the forward strand.
GACATATATATATGATCTTGAGGATATACTTGTGTTTGTGATTGTGATGTGTTGAATGTATCGGCTTCCACGTTTCGGCATAACTAACTTGGATCGGTTACCACGTTTCGGCATAACTAACTTGGATCGGTTGCCACGTTTCAGCATAACTATTGGATCAGTTGCCACGTTTCGACATAACTAACTGTTTGGGTTTGGATTGCATGAGAGGACCAATGTTGTGGCTTAATTGTGTGACTTGAGAAAGGTGTTAGTCGTTCGTAAATGTTGATGATATTGTATATGTTCATTATACATGTGATTATATTGTTCATTGACTTATACATGTTGGACTTGTTAGGTATAGTGGAAGGGTTAAGTGTTTAAGGGGCGAGTAATAGATAGTAATGGTTGCTCGTGTGTTGTAATGGTGAGAAGTAGAAGAAGCGTGGGTGATGAAATATGCTTAGGTGGATTTCACCTTGGGGGAAAGAGATTGGGTTTAGTGTTAAGGGAGCTTGTTGTAATGTATTATGTGACTATGGTTGGGTAAGGTGACTAGGAATTAGGGGTATGACGTGAACGGTTAGTTGAAATGTTGGTGGTTGTAATTGGGGGATTTCTCTATGTGTTAGAATGGTTAGACTATGACAAGTACCTGGTAGGTAGGTTGATTGAGATGAATGTTAGTGGTCAGAATACTAGTGTATATTGGAAGTACTTCAAGAGAGTGTAAAGGTAGAGAAACGAGTGGTCTATCATATAATTCTACTAGTTGGTTTCTTATGTTATGTGGTGGGCGTCGGGTTGACCGATAATGCCTAGCAGTACGTGTGTTTTGTACTGATAGTACTCTTGGAATATCTTTTGACATAGTCTGGATGCAGGATTGGTGACGTATACATCTTATTAAAGCATTTGGATCTACCATGTTTCAACAAGAAGTTGAAGAGGTGACAGATCAGCAAGGGTTGTATCCTAGAGGTAGACAACACACCAAACAAGCCAAAACTAACACATCTGCTACCTCAAGAAGACCCAACACCAGGTCCAAAAGTAGAGGTTTTTGATGATCAGAACACTATGTTGGAATGCTAGGAGTATTAACTCCCAAGGATCTCTTGAAAGACTTCAAACACTCAAGAAGATGCATAATCTCTCTATGATAGCAATTCTTGAACCATTCTCTGATAATTTCCATATAAACACTTACAAAATTGAGCTTTATATGGAGCAAGCTTATTGTAACAACAATGGCAAAATTTGGCTCTTTTGGAATTCTGACATGGTCTGCAATATCCTTGAAGTAGAAGACCAGCATATTACTTGTGAACTAAAACATGTCGAATGCAATGCAAATTTCCTTGTTACCTTTATCTACACAAAATGTAAGGAACACCTCAGAAGACCTCTATGGGATAAGCTTATTCATTATTCAAATAAGGCGGAACCTTGGTGCACTATTGGTGATTTTAATGTGATTACATCCACTGAGGAAAAACTAGGGGGGCTGCCTTATAACATGAATAAAAGCTTTGACTTTCTTAGTGTGATTGAAACTTGTGGTTTGATTGATATTGGGTACAATGGTCAACATTTCACTTGGTGTAATCAAATATCTGAAAAGGCCAGAGTATGGAAAAGATTAGACAGAGCTATGGTTAATGACAAATGGCTTGAAATGATGCCCCAGACAACCATCACTCATCTGCCTTCAATTGGTTCTGATCATACTCCTTTACTCATGGAACTTACTGTTAGAGATGAACAACATATTAAATACTTCAAATTCCTCAACTGTTGGACAGAGAGTGACACATTTATGAACACAGTTGAAGAATGTTGGAGTAGAACTATTCAGGGAAATCCTATGTGGAGACTTCATCAAAAAATGAAGAGACTGGCTGCTACTCTTAGTGCTTGGTCAAGAAAAGAGTTTGGTGATATATTCAGCATTGTCAAGGAATATAAATAACAGGTAAGGGCAGCAGAAGAGGATATTATTAAAAACAACTCTGAGGATAATAGGGCAAATCTGCACCTTGTAAATACTCAATACATTAAGTATCTTAAGTTGGAATCATCTATCCTTAAACAGAAAACACAACTTCAATGGTTTAAGGAAGGTGATGCCAACTCAAAATACTTTCATTCTATCATGAGGGGAAGAAGAAGAAAACTTTTCACTCACAAAATTTGTGATGATAATGGTCAATGGGTTCAAGGAGATAAGGAAATTGGTCAGGCTGCCTGTAATAACTTTCAGGGAATTTTTTCTGGCTAGGAAAATAGAATAGCAGACCAAAACTTCCAGTGCTTACCAAGACACGTCACTGAGCAGCAAAATCAAAATTTTCAAGATATGGTTAGTATGGAGGAGGTTAAACATGCTGTCTTTTCAATGAACCCTAACTCTGCAGCTGGTCTTGATGGTTTTGGAGGAAAATTCTATCAAGCATGTTGGGATATAATCAAGGATGATCTTCTTACAGCTATCCAGTCTTACTTCAGTGGGCATATTATGCCTAAGTTTATGTCTCATGCATGCTTAGTTCTTCTGCCAAAAATTGAACATCCCAACAAGCTCAGTGAATTCAGACCTATAAGCTTGAGCAACTTCACCAACAAAATCATTTCCAAGATTCTTTGCTTAAGACTTGCTCCTATTCTCCCTAATCTTATTTCAGAAAATCAGTCGGGGTTTGTTAAAGGCAGAAGCATCTCGGAAAATATTATGTTGGCCCAAGAAATCATTCATAATATTAAACAACCTCAGGAAGGATATAATGTAGTGATTAAATTAGAGATGGCCAAAGCGTATGATCGAGTGTCTTGGTCATTCACTTGTCTGGCTATGAGGGTGATGGGATTTGGAGAGAATTTTATTGATCTTGTATGGAGAACTATGAGTAATAACTGGTATTCAGTCATTGTTAATGGTTCTCGGCATGGTTTTTTCCACTCAACTAGAGGTCTCAAAGAAGGAGATCCTCTATCCCCAACCCTATTTATTTTATGTGCTGAGGTACTTTCCAGAATGCTTAATCTCCTCCATCATGATCAGACCTACAAGGGATTTAACATGGAAGCTAGGGGTCCTCAAATTAACCATCTATGTTTTGCTGATGATGTAATTATATTCACTTCTACTACTAGAAGGTCTCTACAACTTATTATGAAGACTCTTAGCACCTATGAAGCTATTTTAGACCAGTGTGTCGATAAAGAAAAGAGCCATTTCATGATTCCCACAAATGCTACAATGGAAACTATTGAAAGGATTAAGGAGATTACTGGTTTCTCTCAGCAGATAGCCCTATAACCTACTTGGGTTGCCCGTTATATATTGGAGGCCAGAGAATAATTTATTATTCAGACTTAGTGGAAAAAGTGGTGAAGAGAATCAGTGGTTGGCAATCAAGGATTTTAAGTTTTTGGGGAAGAACTACTTTGATCAAGCATGTGCTTCAGTCCATTCCCATTCACACCATGGCTTCTATTTCTCCTCCCAAAACTACTATCAATTATATCAAGAGAATTACATCATATTTTTTCTGGGGTTGGGATAAGGAAAAAAAGAAGTATCATTGGGCATCATGGGAAACTCTAAGTTTTCCTTACGAGGAAGGAGGCATTGGAGTTAGAAAACTTGAAGATATCTGCACTGCAATGCAATTCAAGCAATGGTGGACTTTCAGAACTAAGAAATCTCTCTGGAGTCAGTTCTTAAGAGCCAAATACTATCAAAGAGCCAATCCAATTGCCAAAAAATGGGACACTGGAAAGTCGTTGATCTGGAAATATATGATGAAAAACAAGACCCTGATTGAGCCTCATATCACATGGAAAGTTCACTCGGGTAACAACCTTTTCTGGTGGGATGATTTTTTGGGTGAAGGGCAGCTAGCTCATCACTGTGACAACACCACCAGCCTCAACAACACTCCTGTGTCATATTTCATAGAAAATGGCACCTGGAATGAGACATTAATAAGACAGGAAGTGCCTCCTCTTTTGATTCCAAAAATTCTGAGATGCAGGATACATTATCAAGCAGGGGTAGAGGATACAACAGTGTGGAAACGTAATGAGAATGGAGTCTTCTCATGTTCTTCAGCATGGAATATTTGTAGGAAAAAAAAGGATAGTAATACCCTCAACAAGCTCATCTGGCACACACAAATTCCATTCAAAATATCCTTTATATTATGGAGAGCCCTGAGCAGTAAGCTTCCAACTAACGAGAAAATTACAACATTTGGAGCTGCTCCTGCTAGTTGCTCATGTTGTAATAGACCTGGAAATGATGAGATCAATCACATATTTGTCAATGGGAATTTTGCTAACTACATCTGGAAATATTTTTTTGCTCCTTGTGGGATCCAACATGATCAAATATATTTGAGACACTACACCATGTTAGGTCTAAAACCACACTAATTCTGGACTACATTTGTAAAGTGTTGCCTAAAGCAGTTTTGGGAACGCTTTTAAAGCGTAGCCAAAGTTTTTACCCTTTAGTCACGATAATAATGGCAACACTTCAAAAGTGTACTCTTTAATGGTATAAGCTACACTTTATAAGTGTTGTTACAATATGATATAATTGGCAACACCTATTTACATATATGGCGACACTTTTAAAGTGTCATATTTTTATAATTGAAAAAACAACACATTATAAGTGTGGCCTTAAAATTTTCGCTAAAATTTTATATTCCCTCCAATATTTTTAACCCTCCCTCCCATTTTTTATTGGCCAAAAAAATAAAGATTAATAAATCATAAAACATTAATCAGTCTTTCACGCTTCACTTTCCTCATTCACACTTTCCTCTTTCATTGAGCTAGCTGAACCTAAGTGAAGAGAGGTGAAGAGAGCTGAAGAACCTAAGAACCGATTCTCTTCTCTGATACAAATTTGTGAGAAAAAGACGTTGAATAGTTGATGTCAACAAAGATGAGCTGATGAGTTGAAGTCATCGAAGAGTTGAAGTCGCTGAAGAGTAAGTACAATTCTCCTTTCCAATACCTATTTCGTCAAGCTTAAGTACTAAATCAGTCTTCTTGTTAGCTGAAGTGGTTGATTTTTTTTTGTGTTTAGAAGAGGAATAAGAAGGAATTTATTATTTAGGGTTGTTGGCAAGATGAACTGAAGCCAATTAGTCTCTCCGTCATGCTTTTCTATAAAATTTCTCACTGAAGAACACGATTTCAAACAGATTTTGTTGGAATAGGGTTTATTAGGTAAGAAATTCTATATTTGAAAGTATAAATTTTAGCTTTAGGGTTTTGATATTCTTGTGTTTTTACACAATTTTTGGGAGTGTAGCTAGTAATTTAGGGGTTGGAAAAAATTTGGGATTTATTTCAGAAAAAACATTTAGAGCAACTGAAGAAAATAGTTAATATATATAGAAACACATTCAAGGCAGGGAGAGTTAAGTGTCGATAAGAGTATCACATTTTCTAATTTGTTTCGCAGATCAGTTTTCCCAAGCTTTGTTCGAGTCTGAGATCCTGCCCAGAATTCGCATCCATCGTTAGTGTTCGAGTCTCGTGGTGATGATTGTTTCCCTGCTCGTCCCGTTCCAGTTCACTGCCCGAAGAAAGGTAATGTCGTTTTCCTCATAGTACTCTTTTCACCTCTTATATTTTAAGAGTGATATTGTGACTGTTTAAAGATGTTTTGATTAGTTTCTTTCTTTTTAGTTGATTTATCTTTGAGTTGATGTTGATTCAATATGAGATATGTGTTTCTTAATTAGTTACTTTTGCGGGTCTGATGAATATCGTTTTAAAGATTCAAGAATTTGTATTCATTGTTGTTATTCCCCTACTTGTCATTCAAAGTTTTGATTTGTTGTTTCTCTTCCTGATCTTGCTTTTGGAATGTGCATTGGAGTACTTGCTTTTGTTCTGCTAAATGCTAGATTGCTCTCAGGGGATGTGCATTGTTACCGCACACTTTTATTCTCCCATAATCTCATATGTTGCATATGGTTGTAGCCTGTGATATCTATCTATCTATTGTCTTATGAAGAAATCAACAGTTGTGTTACTTTCATAGTTTTGTAGTAAAAAATATCAATAGGTTTATCTATTGTAACTGTAATTTTATAGGAGGAATGAGCACTTCTAGTCTCTAATGCAACATCAATTCAAAATATCATTTTTTGATAGATATTCAAGGTAACAATCCTATGTAGCCTTCATATGATTATATAAAAGCTTCTTTTATTTTGTTGGAATAGAGTTTATCATGTAGGAAATTCTATCTTTGAAAGTCTAAATTTTAGCTTTAGGGTTTTGATATTCTTGTGATTTTTATACGATTTTTGGGAGTGTAGCTAGTATTTTAGCTTTATCAGTTGATATTTGGGAGTGTAGCTTGTATTTTAGCTTCATCGATTTATTCTTTGCCCTGAGCATTAATCACTAAATAAGTATAAGTGGGCTGATTATTCACTTGAGAATTTCTTTTTTATTAGGCTTATAAGCCGATTAGGGCTGAAATCATCCATGATAGTTTAGAAATTTGAGTTCATGTAATCGATTTTGAACTCTTACAATAAATATGCCTTGAGTTCAAACAAGTAGCTAACCAATACAGTTTGATTCTTCACTTCGTGTAATCAATTTAGAAAAGTGAAGTTTGCTCTCATACTTGGATTCTTTGTTCCAGTATCTAAGGTGTACAAAAAGAGTACTGGAATTACTCAATATAACCTAGTACTTATTTGGATATCTGCTTTATGGTTTGAAGGTTGAACATGGATTCTCGAATCTAAATTATGTGAAAGTTTCTGTTCTCTCACAATAGATGTTGGATATGATATCTATTTCCTTTATCAAGTCAATAGCATAGTGACAGTCACCATATCATCAGTTATCCAGATAGTAATTGAGCAATGCATTATTGTGAATTGGTATTTTATGAACACTGAGAAGAAGGATCATCTAGCTGGCTGGAATGCCTTGGTCTATACTATTTTACATGACTAATAAAAGTGCAGGTCTAAATGCTTGGTCTAGACTGTTTTACATGACTCAAGAAAAAAATCAGGTTTTGTTCTTATCTAAACTTGTAAAATTCACTAATTGAAGCCCAAGAAATTTGGTCAAGTTTGTGTAAAAAGCTGTTTTCAAATGGATAACCATGCAATATCTGAAAATCATATCTCTCTGTTGATTTTTTCAAGTCACCTTTATTGACTTCTTTTTGTATGGATGTGGCAATACTTGGTTCCCATTGATGTGGTATTTAGTAGACTTTGTCCTTGATAAATTAGGACTGATAAGGAATTATTGCTCCAGAAGCCTGTTGGTGGCAATTTTGGTGTTGAATTAGATTGAAAATACTTTTCTGTTTTGGTGTTTTTATTTGCTTACTCGGCCGCACGAGTTAAAACATAAGAAGATATATCCTCATCTTTTAAGATTCAGAAATATAGTTATTGAATGTGTAAGAGAACTAGAAAGGCACAATAGAACAAATAGGATGTACATAAGAGAAAAACACTCTAAGAAATCCTTCATAAATCAAAGTTAAAACTTAACCAAAAACACCACAAAACCAGTAGATTGAAAGATGAAGCCTTCTTGCCTTCAATGAACAACAAAAAAGACTACACTGAGTAGCTATAATAAATGGTACATCCCACTAATATACTTCAGGTTTGAAGCACTGCCATGACAAAGTCTTATATTGTATTCCTGCAGAATTTTCAGCTTCAAACCTTGTTCTCTGAAACTATTATCAAAGCTACATTTTAGGTATGGGTTCAGATGAATCTAGTAGGTTTTGCTTGGACTGTATTTGTATTAGGAAATTGATAAAATATGTATAAATATTTAGTTGAGAATCCAGTACCCAAAATAAGTTATGGGCTTAGTGGCAAGTTCAAAACCCATGAACTACAACTGTTGGCTCCGTCTTTGTGTGCATTGTGTAGTTTAGCTTTTGTAGAACCAAATAAAATGTTACATTTTTTTCTTAAGGTATATAGTTTTTTAGGTCACCTATGTTAACTGGTTGAGTAAATTTAGGCCGTTAATGGAGGTTTAATATCGTCATTCTGATGCTCTCATTATTTCCAGGCCAAATATATCATAAAATGATGTTAATTGGTCGTTAGCCATAAGTTTTCTTCTCACTTGTCTAATTAGTGTTTGGTAAGCAAGTTTAAGACGATGTAACAATTCCATTGTAAGGGTTGCAACATTTAGATTATACATTCAACAACTTGATTTAGTATGTGTATAACTCAACACTATTACGCTGAAAGTTATTTTTTTTGCTACTCTTCTGCTTGACCTTTTGCATATCCTTGGACTATGATGCATAGTGCTTTTATTGATTGGGTTGGGGGTATTGTAGTTCTCCAGTTTACATTCAGTGGGGAAATAACAAACTCCAGCTGAAAACTTAATAACATGATAACAGTTGTAACAAACACTACACTGAGCAACTTGTTCTGTGCTCACTAGACATATGTTTGTCACTGTGTTTCTACACTTCAATAGCCAGCAAAAACAGACCAGCCTTTTAGCATTTCTTCCTTATTTTTTTCCCAATCAGCAATCAAAACCTACCATGTGTTCTCCATTTCTCATATGCTTACCCGCCAAGGGCTTTACAAAACTAGTTAAATCAAAATGTGGAGAAGCTGAAAAACTCACAGAACATTCACCACAAAAGGGAAAGATAAAAAATACCTTTCTCCATGTATCACTGAAACAAAAGTTCTGAAATTCTCTATGTATTAGTGATACAAGAGTTTTTGATGGGACCATCTATACCAAAAGATAATGGTGAAGTACTCTTAACAATGACTGATGTACCAGAAACAATTATTGATGTGCCTTCGGAGGAATTTGTTACTCAACATCTTGAAGTCGAGTATGAAGAGAAGTTTGAAGATGAGTTTGCATATGAGTTTGAAGACGAGTCTAAAAATGAGTATGAAGATGAGTCTGAAAATGAGTATGAAGATGAGTTTGAAGATGAGTCTGAAGAAGAGTTTGAAGATGATGCACCATGAGTTTCATTATTTTTGTGATGACCATATAGTGCTCACTTACTGTTTTTGTAATTTAATTATTTTTTTTGTACAAACACATTAAGATATCTAATATGTGGAATTGAAGATTAGATCGCTACAATGTTTTAAGTATTCTGTTGGCTTTTTTCATGCGCCCGATTGTTGTTTGGCTAAGTAATTTATGTTGGCTTCTTATCTGATTATGATTTTATTGAGGAACCTGTACTTCTAGCTGAATATTGTTTTATTTGGCTATTTGTTATTTACATACTTATTTGTTTCCTTTTATTATCAGGCAGTAGGCATTAAAGGTAGATCAGTGAGCTCTGCAGTTTGAAGTCGCTCCTGGTTTTGTCGCTATCCCGAGTTCGTCGCTCCGAGAGAGGTACATCTATTTACCTTTAATTTTTCCTTGTTTGTTTCAGACCAAGAGTGTTATGCATTGTTGTGACTGAAATAGTGAGCTGCTAGTTTGTATCAGTTTTTTAGTTGATATGATTTGATCTATTTTCTTAAATTTAACTGAGTCTCCTTTTAGTTTGTTCAAGATGGTCTGTAGTTCATTCAGTCGCGATTTTAAGTGTGCCTACTATGTGTTCTGGGTTCTCAAAATGGGGCTGTAAAATCTAGTTGTTTACCTTTCTCTCCAAGTGTGGCTCAGTTCTCTTTTGAGCATCTTTTAACTTAGTCGTTGTATATCTTCGTCTGATTGTTCTCAAATGCTATGAGGCTTCAAGTTCTAATGTTCAATTTGATCAAAAATAGTTTGTCTAGGTCCTAATTTTGTTTGAATTTATAGAATCAGTTTAGTTGTGGCTCCAGCTTTCCTGCTAGGATTTTGTGTCTATCAGGTTATAGAATATTCAGTTTACAGTATATACAGTGCTAAAATTTTTGGAAATTCTGGAAACTCAGCTGCTACAATCTGCTATTATATAGTTCTAGAAATTATGGAAACTCAGCTGCTGCAATATTATATAGTGCTGGAAATTCTGGAAACTCAGCTGCTGCAATATTATACAATGTTGGAAATTCTGGAAATTTTGGAACCTCAGCTACTGCAATATTATACAGTGCTGGAAATTCTAGAAATTTTGGAAATTTTGGAAATTCTGGAAACTCAGTTGCTGCAATGTGCTATTATCAATTACTCTTCTATAGCTGCTGCAATCTGCTATAATACAATGCTGGAAATTCTGGAAAGAGTTGAGTTTTTCTATTACTTCTAAAGAGTTGGAAATTCTGGAAAGAGTTGATGTGTGAGTTCTGCATATGCACAGGACATAGGAAGGACAATGTTTCAAACTAATAAGTTATCCACCTTATTATTTTGTAGGTTTACTTACTATAGGGAAAGAAATCAAAGAGATTAAAACAAAGCGAGAAGTTAACAAGCTCAGGGTCAGCTCATGATTCGGTTCTTCAAAAGGTATTTTGTATTTCACATTCTCTGTTAACAGTCTGCATATTGTTTTTCTTCTAGTTGAGCTGGTGTTCTTGGTAAAGAAATTCTGAACTTATTTTACTATCTTAAATCTGTAAAAGTTTAGTCTGTACTTTGTTTTTTTTACTCATTGTCTCCTTTCAGCTTCTATACCTAATTTTTTTTATATTTTTAGTTGTATGATTGTTGTATTGTGTTGAAGGAGGACCTAGTGATTTTGGGTTGTAGTTGTGTACTTTTCCCCCCTATTGTTTTACTGCTTTGAATTGTGATGGTTGTTGTGAGAGATGGTTTTAGTTTTCATTGCTTAAACTGATTCTCATAGTTAAAGTTGTCGCTTTTAGATTTCTTGGAAGGTTAGAGATTTTGTTGTATTTTGTGAGTGAGTTTGTTGTCACTTGTGCTAGTTAAGCTTTGTTTTGATGTGGTTTGAGTTGTCATCATGTTGCTGCTGGTTCTTGTTTCTAGGAATCTGTCTTTCCTGTACTTTGGTACCCTGTATCTCAGCCTTTTTTTGTTGTCTTTTTTTAATTGTTTCTCTCTTTTTCTTGCTTGGTTTACCTTTTGATTTGTTGTTGGAAGGAGATGATCATTATCTTTCCCATTCTGCTGACTGTTATCACCTGTAGGGCCTAGATGATCCTTCTTCTTTGTTTCACCGGTAGGAGTAATAAGATCTTGACTCCCTGAAATATTATCATTGTTGTCCTGAATATTCTGCACTTGAGCCTGACTTGTAGCATTAACTTGAGACCTGTCTGGAACTTGTTGTTTATTTTGAATGTGATGCTAAGAGGTAGCAGGGGCTCTATGGTCTAGACTATGGTCAATCTGAGTGTTCTCATGCCCAGCATGAGACATATTCCCCCCTTTGGATACCCCATCCTGCAAATTAGTTGTGTTCTCCTGACACCCTCATTCCAACCCTCCAATAACTTCAACAACCTCATGCAAACAATTAACAAAGGGGTTCTGGGGTAGGGGAGTAGTAGAGTCAATACATGTGCTTTGATTTTCAGAATTTTTTCTTTTTTTTTCTTGTCAGAATTATTTGACAAAAGGGTTTGCTGTGGAAGGTAAGTCAATGATTGACTTATTATTAATTTGTGTCTCCATAGTATCGTTATTTTCAACTCCTTCTTGATTGTTTGGTTGATCCTGCATAGAAAGATCAATGAAATTATTAGAAGTAGGGAGTGCATAATTAGTAGTCATACAAATGTGATGAGTCTGCTGTTGCTGCAATGTTTCCTTAGGAGATTTTGGTCTATCCATGTTATGTTGAACTGGCTTTCCTCTTCTGAGTTTTCCATTCTTCATCAGCTGGCTTGTTGTTATTTCCTTGTTTTTGAAGCTGCTGGTATTGTGAACTGTTGTTTCCTTCCTCTCTATTTGTGTATTGCATTTGCAGGGTTCTGGAATCTTGTTTGCCTTGTTCCCCTTTGTTTTTGTTCTTCCTATCAACCTCCAACTCTTTTCTTTTTTTAAATTCTTCATCTCTTTGCTTAATAGTACAAACATGTAACAAGTGTCCTTGGTGTTTACAATACATAGCAATGCCAAGGTAGCTCCGATAGAGAAATCCAAATAGGGACTATAGGTGTTTTCTCCTCAGGCTTAAAAAGTAGGAGTCCACTTTTGAATTGGTTGGCTTACAGTGAATACTCTCCAATTATGCACTTCCACATCTTTATTGTTATGAATTGGTTTGGCTTATTGTGAATTTAAGCATAATAAATACATGATTTATTTCACTAATTTATAATTTTATTTTGAATGTGTAGGAAAATGCCAGTAATTGAATTTGAATTGTGACCAGAAGTAAACTCAATCTATTGTAGTGAATGATGAAGAGTTTTTGTAGTACTATTGTCATATATGTTTGAATGCATTTGGTTTTGTGGAATTTATTGATAGTAGAGATATTTAAGCATTCACTTTCTAAGTATTGGTTGTACAATACACGTTTCTCGATGTTTATTTGAAATATATAGCTTCGATTTAATTATTAGTTAATTTTGTGCTTTAGGTCACTTGTATATTTAATTATGTGATTATTGAATATATGCAAATAAAAATTATTATTCTTAAATATAGAAAATTGTGGCTACAAAATTCTACACAACATTGTCACACTTCAAAAGTGTTGTTGTAGGACGTCCAATGTTATCTTGTACATAAGTTACACTTTATAAGTGTTGCTCTAGATGAGATATAAAAGGCAACACTTTTTAAGTGTGACCAACAACAAAGAAAAGGCAACGCTTTTAAGTGTAGTATATTAAAAAAAGGTGTCGCTAATGCATCACTACAAAGCGTGCCCATAAACCTCTTTGGCTATGCTTTATATGTGTAGTTGTGATGGTGACATTTAAAAAGTGTTGCCTAATGTCTAAGGTTACGCTTCTTTATGCCACCCCTTAAAAAGTGTTGCCTAAAGTCAGAAAGTGTAGCCTTTTATCAAAGGCCACACTTTTTGCTAGTTTAAGCTACACTTTACTGGGGTGGCCGTAGGCCTAAAATGGTGTAGTGAGAAGTCTCCTCAATTGCTGGTGGGGAATGGAAACTAAAAATGATGTGCATAAACTGTTTGTCCAAGCAGCTCCTATTATTATTTGTTGGAATTTATGAAAGAATAGATGTGGGGCAAAATATGGAGGCAAGCAATCTAGCACTACTAGAGTCAAGATTCTTATTAACAAGGATATCAAGCATTTAATTGCCACAACATATCCCTACATTCAATGGCCTCAAACTTGGCAAGAAATGATCAAAATCATTGAGCTCTGCAAATAGGAAATTAGAATCTGGCAAGTTAGTTGGGAAAAACCTCCTCCCAACACTTTGAAACTCAATACGGATGGAAGTGCTCTCAACAATCCAGGTAAGATAGGGGGAGGGGGAATTCTGAGAGATCACACAGGCAGCATGTTGTATGCTTTCACTATCCCTCTTCGATATGGCACCAACAATCAAGCAGAAACTCTAGCAGCTATTCATGGCATTGAGTGGTGTATACAACATGGGTATAGAAGAATAACACTTGAAATCGACTCAGAATTGCTTACAAGATGGCTGACACACTCTCTCAAACACCCCTGACAGTTGCAGCAAGGTATCCAGGACCTCATCAACCTCACCAGGCAATTGGAATTTTTCAGTTGTCAGCATACTTATAGAGAAGAAAACAGTACAGCAGATTTGCTGTCCAAAAGAAGCCACAAAACTGATATGATTCATCACTACTACACCACCCAACAATTACCACCAATTGTCAAAGAAAGCTATCTTTTGGAAAAAATGGGAGTATCGTATTTCAGATGAAAGAAATTGAAGAGGATTAGACAACCTCCATGAAGTTTGGACCTGCTAGATGATATAAATTCATCTGGGTGGCCTAAATGGCTTTAGCTACTTTGGATTAATCCTTTTGAATTATGTATCAGTTAGATATAATAATTCTTCTAGGTCCTTTTGTTTTTTATTCTCTTTTTGCCTTGTAAGGGGAGAGTCTCCCTTGTTTATGTTTCCTAGTATTTTGTATGAGAGGAGTCCTCTCCTTAGGTGCTTACTACTAGGTTTCACTTTATAGAAATGGGGACAAGATAGTCATCCTTAGTAGGAAGACCAACTTGTGTACCACCCTAGGTTCGGATGTAAGATTTATGTCCCCCTCTTTGTATTTTGCTTTCTATTATCTATGATAAGGCCTGGGGGTGTTGCTAACCCCTAACCCCCCAAGGGTCATTAAAATAAAAAATAAAAAAAAACCCTAAAGTCTAAACCCTAACCCCTAACCCCTAAACCTTAAAACTACAACTCAAAACCCTAAACCCTAATCTCTAAATCCTAATACTATAACCCAAAACCCGAAACCCTAAACCCAAAACCCTAAATTCTAAACCCTAAAACTTAAACTCTCAACCTTAAACCCTAAATTATAAACCCTCAGCCCTAAACCTTAAACCATAAACCCTAAACCATAAACCCTAACCCTAAACCTAAACACTGAACCCTAAATCCAAACCCTAAACTATAAATGCTAAACCCTAAACCCTAAACCCTAAACCTAAACCCTAATACATAAACCCAAAGTCTAAATCCAAAACCCTAAACCCTAAACCCTAAACTCTAAACTCTAAACCCTAAACCCTCAACCCTAAATCCTAACCCATAAACCCTACATTCTAAACCCTAAACCCTAAACCCTCAACCCAAAATCGTAAACCCAAAATCCTACACCCTAAACCTAAACCCTAAATCCTAAACTCTAAAGCATAAACCCTAAACCCTAAACCCTAAACCTAAATCCTAACCCCTAAACCTTAAATCATAACCCCTAAACCCTAAACCTACAACTTGAAACCCTAATCCCTAAACCTACAACTTGAAACCCTAATCCCTAAACCCTAAACCCTAAATCCTAAACTCTAAACTCCCCCTCCTTGTATTTTTTTGCTTTATTAATGTTAAGGCCTGGGGGTGTTGCTAAGCCCCTGACCTCTTCAAGGGTCATTCAAATAAAAAAAAAAACATTAAACCATAAACCCTAAACCCTAAACCCTAAAACCTAACACTAAACCTAAATTCTAAACCCTAAATAATAAGGCCTAAATCTAAACTCTAAACCCTAAATCCTAAACTCTGAATGCTAAACCCTAAACCCTAAACCATAAACCCTAAATCCTAAATCGGAATCTCTCTACATTAAACCCTAAACACTAAATACTAAACACTATGCCCTAACCCTTAACCTAAACCCTAAACCTTAAATCCAAACTCTAAACCCTAACCCTAAATACCAAACTCTAAACCCTAAACCTTCAACACGAAACCCTAAATCCTTAACACTAAAACCTAAAACCTAAACCCTAAACAGTTAACCATAAACCCTAAACTCTAAAATGTAACCCTAAACCCTAAACCCTAACCCTAAACAATAAACCCTAAATCCTAAACCTAAACTCTAAACCCAAAACCCTAAACCATAAACCCAAAACCCTAAACTCTAAACCCTAACCTTAAACCCTAAATCCTAAATCCTAAACCCTAAACCCTAACCCTAAATCCTAAACTCAAAACATTAAACCCAAAACCCTAAACCCTAAAACCAAACTCTAAATATAAACCTTAAACCCTAAATAATAAACTCTGAACGCTAAACCCTAAACCCTAAACCCTAAACCTAAACCGTAAACCGTAAACCCTAAATCATAAATACTAAATACTAATCTGTAAACATTAAACCCTAAACCCTAAACTCTAAACCCTAACCCTAAAACCTAAATCTAAACTATAAGCCCTAAACCCTAAACCCTAAATACTGAACACTAAATCCTAAACATTCAAACACAAAACCCTAAACCCAAAACCCTTAACCCGTAACACTAAAACCTAAACCCTAAACCCTAAATCGTTAACCATAAACATTAAACTCTAAAATGAAACCCTAAACCCTAAACCATAAACCATAAACCCTTAACGATAAATCCTTACCCTAAACTATAAACCCTAAATCCTAAACCAAAACTCTAAACCCTAAACACAAAACATTAAAGCCTAAACCCTAAACCGTAGGCTCTAAACACTAACCTTAAACCCTAAAACCTAAATCATAAACCACAAACCCTAACCCTAATTCCTAAACCCAAACCGAAACCCTAAAACCTAAATCCTAAAATCTAAACATTAAACCCTATACCCTAAACCCTAAAATCTAACACTAAACCTAAACCCGAAGCTTAAAATGTAAACTCTAAATCCTAATCTCTGAATGCTAAACCCTAAACCCTAACCCTAAACCCTAAACCTAAACCATTAACCCTAAATCCTAAATCCTAATCTCTACACATTAAACCCTAAACTCTAAACACTAAACCCTAACCCTAAACCTTAAATCCAAACTCTGAACACTAAACCCTAAACCCTAAACCCTAAACCTTCAACACAAAACCCTAAACCCTTAACACTAAAACCTAAACCATAAATCCTAAACAGTTAACCATAAACCCTAAACTCTAAAATGTAACCCTAAACCCTAAACCCTAAACCCTAACCCTAAACGATAAACCCTAAATTCTAAACCTAAACTCTAAACTAAAAACCCAAAACCCTAAACCATAAACCCAAAACCCTAAACACTAAACCCTAACCTTAAACCCTAAACCCTAACCGTAAATCCTAAACTCAAAACATTAAACCCTAAACCCTAAACGCTAAAATCAAACTCTAAACCTAAACCCTAAACGCTAAATCCTAAACTCTAAATGTTAAACCCTAAACCCTAAACCATAAACCCTAAATCCAAAATACTAAATACTAATCTCTAAAGATTAAATCCTAAACCCTAAACCCTAAACCCTAAATCTAAACTCTAAGCCCTAAACCCTAAACCCTAAATACTGAACACTAAACCCTAAACCCTAAACCCTAAACCCTAAACCTTCAACACGAAACCCTACACCCAAAACCATTAACCCTTAACACTAAAAACTAAACCCTAAACCCTAAACTATTAACCATGCACCCTAAACTCTAAAATAAAACCCTAAACCCTAAACCATAATCCATAAACCCTTAATCCAACACCGTGGTCTATCTCACCCCAGATGCAACAGCTTCACCAAATTATCAATCAACTCACTCACTTCAATTGCATTCATACGCTTAGGGAAGCAAATTTTGTGGCAGACTCATTATCCAAACACAGTCACCAGCTCACCTGTCCTCAAGTGTACTTCAGCAGCCAGCAACTCCCCAAACTGACAGCAACGTATCTTCAACAAGACCATGCAGGTATGGCAAGTTTCAGAAAAAGAAAATTGAAGAGAATTAAAGAACCTCCTTAAGTTTTCACTGCCTAGAGGTCCTACGAAGAAGCCAGAACTTCTTCAGGCTCTCCTATTGGATGATCTATCAGTCAATCCCTATAGACTCCCACTTGATAGGAAAGATTTTTATTTAGTCTTTTGCTTGTAAAGGGAGAGTCTCCCTTATTTATGCTTTCCTAGATTCTTTGTACCGAGAGGAGTCCTCTCATATAGGTGCTTAGTTGATAGGCTCGTAAGTAGTTTGGGAAAGATTTGGAGAACCTACTAAGATACTTATTAGGCTACCAACTCTTATACCACCATTTACTGGAGGTTAGGTTTATGCCCCCCTCCGTGTACTTTTTCCTTTTTATCTATGTTAAGGCCTGGGGGTGTAGCTAAGCCCCTGACCCCTCCAAGGGTCATTCAAAAAAAAAAAAAAAAAAAAAAAAAACCCTTAACTCTAAATCCTTACCCTAAACCCTAAACCTAAACTCTAAACCCTAAATCCAAAACCCTAAAGCCTCAACCCTAAACCAAAACCCTTAACTCTAAACACTAACATTAAACCCATCGCTTCCCCATTTCCCAATTTTTTTCTCTCTCTAATTGCTCTCTCTACGCTGACTCTCTCTAATTTTACACAGCACCTACAACTCTAACGGCTAGTTCACCATCCAGAATGGAATGTGAGCCACCGGTGGGCCTCTTCAGGCCGCCGGACCAAGGCCATCAGGGGCGCCCTGAACAGACGAACAAAACCCACCAAGCATCATCTCCTAATTCCTCCTACAACACCATGAATTCGCGAAATACAGAGGCGATCAACATCGCGATTTCGGAGAAGGAGCTGGACGGGATTCAACAAATTATTTCCTCAGATCGCGATGGGTTGATTCATAGAAGACTGTTTAGTGGGAATGATTCTACTGATCTAGGACTACAACATACTAAAAAACCCAGTGATTCCACCTTTCCAATTGAGAGATCTAAGGATGGGAACTTTGCGCAAATCGTCGGATAATCGCCTGAAATGCGCCTGCAGATTCGACAGGCTTTCCAGCAATTTCATGGTGAATTGAACAGTGGGGAATACTCACCTAGTGAAGGGCTACATCCTACCTCAAGCTCGAGTAAAATGGCCGGCCCAATCACCAGCGACAAAAACTCCGATGTACAAGTTGGTTCAAAAATGCAAAGTGAAGGCGGTGCTGCTAGGGACGACGATTCTATGGAAGAGGAGGTCCATCTTACCAATATTTCCTTCAACCCACTTCAGGAACACAATAAACAAGGAATCCAAGCAAGTTTAGTTGATTCTACAACTAAGCAACAAACCAAGCTGAATGAACTTAACTGCAGCAGTCAAGAAGAACAGCTGGGGACAAACTCCCAAGACTATGCAGGTCCTAATGGTCAAAAACACGATCAACACTCAATAAGGGGACAAAGAATGGAGCTCAACCCCAAACAAGGGGATACAGGAATAAGACCAGACCAACAACTCCAACAAGATAGTGCAAGGTCTACATCTGTGGAAATGATTGAAGTTGAAACCAAAACCCTAAATTCTAAACTTTAAACCCTAAACCCTAAATCCTAAATGCTAAGCTAAAACCCTAAACCCTAAATCCTAAATCCTAAACTCTAAACCCTAAACCCTAAATCCTAATCCTTAGACCTTAATCCTAAAACTCGAAACCCTAAACCCTACACCTACAACCCAAAATCCTAAACCCTAAACTTTATACTCTAAAACTTAAATCCTAAACTCTAAACACAGAAATATTAACCCTAAACGATAAACCATAAACCTTAAACCCTAAAACCTAAACCCTAAATCCAAACGCTAAACCCTAAATACTAAACCCTAAACCCTAACCCTAAACCTATACCCTAAAACCTAAATCCAAACTCTAAACCCTATTCTCTAAACTCTAACCGTAAATCCTAAACCCTAAACTTAAGCCATTAAGCCTAAATCATAAAATCTAAACCCTAAACCCTGAATCCTAACCCCCTAAAACCTAAACCCTAAACCATAAACCCTAAATTCTAAACTCAAAACCCTAAACCCTAACCCTAAAATGTAAACCCTAAAAAAAACAAAAAAAGTAACTTATAATGACGACCAAGATTTAATTCAACAACCCTTTAATAATAAACAATTCATTCGTAGCTACAGCCCCAGAACTAGGGCGTTTAGCCACTCATGCTATTAGAAAATTACAAAATACAATTGTTCACGCAATTTTCAAAAATATAGAAGAGTTAAAAGATCAAAACCTATTACAAACGTGAATATTTTCTCTTGCACACACATTACAAGTCGAACCCCCTACAATAGAACCCAAGGGGTTTATTTATAAGTTTAGGAAAATTGGAGACAAAATCTACTTCAACTAGGAATCCTTTTTAACACAACTTTATCGTTCCCAAGGGACTTATGATCAAGTTATATTCACTTAATTCAACAACTAAAGTAAAAAGTAACCTTTTCAACAGTTGATGATTTACTGTTTATCTACTAATAATTATGCACTAAATGATAGTAACTAATTGTGAACGACTTTAATATGATGTTTCAAGCAAGTTGAAAGAAATTCTAGGGCTGCAGCATATACTGAATATCAAGTATCATATCATTGTATTTATCTTATGGTGATCAAGCATAAAATACTAAAACAAGAATATAGAAGTAACTTATAATGACAAACAAGATTTAATTCAACAAGCCTTTAATAATCAACAATTCATTCGTAGCTACAGCCCCAGAACAAGGGCGTTTAGCCACTCATGCTATTAGAAAACCAGAAAATACAATTGTTCATGCGATTTTCAGAAAATAGAAGAGTTAAAAGATCAACAATGATATGATACTTGATATTCAGTATATGTTGCAGCCCTGGAATTTCTTTTAACTTGCTTGAAACATCATATTAAAGTCGTTCACAATTAGTTACTTTCATTTAGTGCATAATTACTAGTAGATAAACAATAAATCATCAACTCTTGAAAAGGTTACTTTTTACTTTTAGTTGTAGAATTAAGTGAATATAAGTTGATCATAAGTCTCTTGGAAACGATAACTCGTTTCTTAAAAAATCTATATTACTTGCGCGGCCATGTACAGTTGCGTGTTTATTAGAAAAAAATAGATCGCAATTTCATTTCTCAATTTTTTTCTCTCTCTAAAAATTTCTCACTCTAAGTTCTCTCACAAGACGGTTGAAGCAGCCAACCGGAATGGCTCTCCCACCGCCGGTGGAGCCACGTTCGCCACCAGAAAAATCACAATCGATGTAGTAGTCTATTACTAACAAAACCCTACAAAGCGTTTCCATAAATTTATGAGGCAATTCCTCAGAATTGCGACTCAAAAAGTCGATCCATGTCGCGATATCGGAAAGGGAATTGGACTGGGCTAGAAAAATTATGCAACAGGAGAATTCTTTAATGCTTCAGGTTAAATCAATAGGAAATTTGGAAGTTACAACTAATTATCCATCTTCAGTTGAAAAATCAGCGGATTCTACCGCTCCGATTGAGAGATCTACAATCGCAATTTTAGATGGACTCGCTTGGAAATCGCCAGATGGGTGAATTCAATTTCGATCTACTTCTAATGAAGTAAGCGTGAATTCACCTACTGGGGTTTGTTCCCCATGTCAAAGCAATCATGATACTGAAATTTTGAAGCAATTTGATGTTGGAATTGCCGGCGAGCTATGTTCCGATGACGATGCCGGAGATCCGATCACCATAGGGGACGAAGGGTCTCAAAGAAATATCCCCAGCAATCAAGGCAATATTCCTAAGGTAATACTTGATTATTCTACTCCACTCAAAGCTATGCATACTTCTTCTAAGCTGCAGATTCAAGAAACAACAATCAACAATGGGAGCAAGAACATTGTTGTAGATGCAGCGTAGTCAAGGATTGAAATTGGCAAAAATTCAAGGTCTAAATCTGATCAGCAAGAAAATGCAATTAGCACCACTTCGATCAGGAATCTGCAAAATAAAGGGGAAGCATTGAATTCTAGTACTGCGGTGTTGCATCAAAGGTAAGAACAAGTCCAAGTACATGATCCTAGTATACAATAGGAAAAAGGAATTAAAAGTAGTCAAGAAGAGGATCAAAATAATGCTAAACTAAGGATTACTTCGACTGCAAGTCAAGAAATGCATGCAGGTAATGTTCCTAATCAAATGCAGGAACAACCTCATGGGAATAAGAAAATGCAGGGGAATGGGGATTCTGGGAATGTAGTTAGACAATATAGTCAGTACCCTCAAATCTATAATAACTTTGCTAGACTTAATAATCAGGTCCAACATAATAAGATAGGGCAACAAGAGCAAATACCTTCTAAGGAACCTAATAATGCTAATGCTCATCAACTGCCTAAAGAGGATGTTAGGCAGGACCTGCTCCTTACACTGTGATACAATCTTATGCTGCTAGGCTTAGATTTAATCTAAGCAAGACTGTTGCACCTATTAGTTTTGAGACTCCTAAGATCACCACTAAGCAAGGTCGACCAGCTGTGATTTTTACAGAAGATGATTTTCTGGTTAAGTGGGCTGATAGGTGTAGATTCGCTCTTATTGGCAAATTTAGTAATACCATGCCAAAGGTGAAGCTGATTAGGAAGAGTTTTATCGATCAAACCCAATTATCAGGAGGATCTAAGATAGCTCATTTCAATTCTAGACATATCTACATTGACTTGGATAATGAACTGGATTATGTAATAGTGTGGACTAAACAGAGAATGACTATAGAGGGACAACCTATGATAATTCAAACTTGGACACCAACTTTTAAACCTGCTGAAGAAACTCCTATTGTCCCTGTTTGGATTTCTCTTCCGGAATTACCTTGGCATTATTATTATAAAGAAATTTTAACTTTTTTATTGTCCCCTGTTGGAAAGGTTTTATACCTAGATAATGCTTCTATCAATAAGACAAAGGGTAGTATGGCTAGAGTTAGAATATAGATTGACCTCACAAAAGAAAGACCTCAACATGTGTGGTTTGGTTATGATGTAGAGGACTTGAACAAAGGTAAGTGGAAAACTATTGAGTATGAAAACATACCTGATTATTGTCCTTACTGTAAGCATCAAGGCCATATGGTAAATGATTGTACAATCAAATCAAGAGATGAGGATTACTATAAAAGGAAAGAATTAGAAGAAGGCAAAAAGAGTAGAACCAAAGGAGACAATGAAATGAAGGACAATCAACTTACAAGAGAACTGCAGTAGGTGAATAACATAGTCAAAGATACTTAAAAAATGCAGCAGGGGAAGGAATCACATGACCAAGGGGATCGGTGGCAGACACAGAAGAAGAAGCAAAATAAGCATCAAGAACAGACCAACCCTAAGACTGTGTGGAAACCTAGAGACTTGCAGCATAAAGAAGGCTTGGAGAATCACTAATATCCAGCTTAGGCAGGTATGCACTCAACGTTCCTACTCACAATAATTTTACTGGTTTAAATGTGCAGGAACAGGTTACAAAGAGTCTGTATGGTCTGGATATCACCAATAAGACATTAACCAAGGAGGATCAAACATCACATGATCCAGGAAAGCTAGCTAATTCAACAAGTAGTCAAAATGAACAACACTCCTAAAAGAATCAAAATGCACGAATTTCCAGTAACATGGAACCTGTTATTGATTTAAGGCTCCCCTTACCCCATAACCCCATTGTTATTTCTGTTGAGACTGTTTAGGTTATTGATGGAGTTTTTGGAGGGATGGGTGGAGGGATGAATGAGACACAAACTAATATGCAGGAAGGGGAAACCAAAGGGAGGGATTTGCCTAATGTTTTGCAGGAGGGGGAGAGTACATACCAGCTTCAAGTTCCTATTGTACATCAAGGAAGTAAGAATCAGGCATCCCACCAGCTTGATATTGGTAAGAGTTTACAGGGCTTAGGTAAGGAAAATCCTTATGCTGGAACCAGTGCTAGACAACAAGAGAAAGAGGGATTGCATAGTCAGACTCCTCAGAAAGATGCAAGGGACACTTCTACTCAGCCTAGTCATAATAAATCCCAGAATAGACTGAGTAAAAAAAGAAGAAATGCTATTATACAAAGGCAACAAAACGAAATGGAAACTGAACATAAACAACAGGGAGATAAGGAAAGGGTTGAGGCTTATGATGAATATGTGGTTCCAAATTCTGAAGATGAGTATGATGAAGATACTCAATCTTTAGATGATAATGAGGATGAAAAGGATGAGATCACTACAACTTTTGGGGCCACTTTTCAAACTGATTATGAGGAGGAAATCCAAGAAATCAAAAGGCAACAAGGACTATCTCCAAGAAGAAGGAAAGAAACAAGGCACAACACCACTAAATCTTGAAGTAGACCCCTTACTAGAGCTAGAAGAAGAGGCTTGTGATTCATTTGACTATGGAAAAGACTCACACTACTAATAATGATATCATATGGCTGTTTAGGATTAGTGATGTTTATTTGTTGATAAACAACTTACTAGCTTGTGAGCTGAAACATGTTTATCTATGTTTCTGTGAAATGCCATTTTTAGAATAGGTCTATTTTTATTCTTCTCTTCTTATACGGGGAGAGTCTCCCTTATTTATGTTTTCCTAGTATAATTGTATTGAAAGAAGTCCTCTCCTTAAAGTGCATAGTGCTAGGTTTACACTTTTATAGTATGAGGATGAGTTGACTAAACTTATTAGGTAGGTCGGCTCTTGACTCACCATAGGATCGGAGGTAAGGCTTAAGTCCCCATCCTTTGTATATTTTTTTGAATTTTGTTATTAATGATAAGGCTAGGAAGTATTGCTAAGCCCCTGACCACCCCAAGGGTCGTTGAACTAAAAAAAAAAAACCCTAAACCATAACCCTCAACCCTAAATCCTAAACCCTAAATCCTACACCCTATACCTAAACTCTAAATCCTAAACCCTAAATCCCAAACTCTAAACCCTAAACCCTAAACCCTAAACCCTGAATCCTAACCCCTAAATTCTAACCCTAAACCTACAACTTGAAACACTAAACCCTAAAACCTACACCCTAAACCCTAAACCCTACACCTTTAACCCTAAACCCTAAAATTTAAACCCTAAACCATAGCCTCTAAACTCTAAATGCTAAACCCTAAACCCTAAACCTAAACCTTAAAACTTAAACCCTAAATTTAAAACCCTAAGACCTAAACCCTAAACCCTAAACCCTTAAGAATAAACCATAAACTATAAACCTAAACTCTAACCCATAAACCCTAAACCTTTAACCCTAAATAATAAAACATAAACCCAAAACACCAAATCATTAACCCTTAACCCTAAACTCTAAACTGAAACCCTTAACCCTAAACCCTAAACCCTAACCCTAAACCCTAACCCTAATTCCTAAACCTAAATCCTTACCCTAAACCCTAAACCTTAAACCCTAAACCCTAAACCCTAAACCTAAACCCTAAACCCTAAACCCTAAACCCTAAACCTTAAATCCTAAACCTAAACCCTAACCCCTAAACCCTAACCTTAAACCCTAACCCTAACCTAAAATCCTAAGCCCTAAACCATAAATCCTAAATTCTAAACGTTAAACTTTAAACCCAAAACACTAAAACCTAACCCTAAATCTAAACTCTAAACCGTAAACCGTAAACCCTAAATGTCATGACCCGAGAGTACCTCCTAGTCGTAACACGGCGTATTCGACCTCGAAGAGGTCTTATACAAGCCCTTAGAATATCATGAACATTAAAGCATATGAAAATAGCGAAAATTTAAAAAAATTCTTCACAATCAAAGACTTTATAAAATAAGAGAGAGCCAATGACACTATGTCTCAAACAATATATAACATTAGACTTAAATCTCTTTTAATACAACTTAGGGACACTACATAAATCTAAAAACATAATAATAAAGACATAAGTAAACAAGGTGGGTTCGTCCTCGAAACTATGAGGACTCCCCAAGTCTTCATTCCCACGCTCCTTAGAAACCTATCTTCCAAGTATAAGACACCACATCTCCAAGCCCTACACTTTGTAAGAAATGTAGAAGAAGGGTTAGCACAAAAGTACTAAGTATGGAAGCCATGCATAAAAACCATTAAAACATGCTTAAAAGGGACATTTAGTTGAAATCATGCTTTATGCACTTTTGAACATCATCTTGGAAGAGTTGAAGAATCATAAGTCATAAACAACTCACATATAGTTCATCAAAACACAAAGGGTAATAAACATCACCGTAGGCATAGTCTCTAATCATAGTCATAGTGCACATATCATCTATTACAAGACACCACTCGTGCATAGTCAATATCAAGACAATAACAACATAATAGAACAACAACATAAGCAACCCTAAGTTCTACTTGTGCAATGTATTGATAGGGTCCATTGTCCTATCTACACTAAGTATCACCTTTAGGCCACCATGATCATACTTAACATAAGTTCATACCAACATAAGCCAATATCACATCCATATTCATTTCATAGTAAAGCCACTACTTTAGTAACCCCTAGGGAACACTTGTGCAATGTGTGATTAGCATCCCATAATACTAACCTCACTAAGCACTCCTATAGGACTACCTTAGTCATGCACTTTATCCTTTAAACCCCATTATAAACAATAGTCATAAGTAGAGAACCAATCATGTGTACCTTTTGAATATAAAGACTAGTCACACATAATAACCATTCATTCAATAAGATGCATGCATTCATGTCATAACAATATGTAAAGTAACCATCTACCACATCCTACCAAGTCTCTAGTGCAATGTATTAGTGACGTCCCATACCCCCACTCCTACTTAGCAAACTTGCCAAGAAGTTATAGAGTAGTTCAGGCTCCATTCATTATCTTATTATATAGGAAAGACCTTAACTGACATAGACCATGTGAGCTACATGGAATCCGGTGTTCTACTCCCACACCGAAAAGAGAGTGTTCTACTTGCCAAGGTAGAACCATCATAATAGCTTCTAGGTGGATCCACTAGCTAATACCTATATGGGCAAACATAGTTATGGAACAAGGAGATTGCTACTAGAAACCCAGGCTTGCTAAATGTAGATGGTTTCCATCTCATGAGACAACATAAAAATTGGAAACCCGGACTTGCTAAATGTAGAAGGAACCCATATGGGAATCCTAACTTGCTAAACGTAAAAGATTCCATCTCATTTTCATGTTCAGTCGGTGCTAAGCACAATTCCTTTTTAAAGTAGTATTAAGCCTTTACTTACAATTTAATTCAATAAGGAATGCATTAGGGACTCAATCCATCATTCATCATATAGCTCAAAGGTTTCAAAGATGAGAATAGGCTTTCATCATAGAACCAACAACATGTGAGAATGTTCATTCATTTCACTTTCATAGTGTTTGTGAGAATTACCTTTTATTCAGCATATCAACACTACCATAATCATAACATAACATTCATACTCACATCCTAGCATACATAGTCATACATTTATGGTTATGTACATTTTATTCATAATAGTATGTAAAGGTGAATATGAGAATTAGCCTTTCAATTGATACCATAGACATATCATATTCATATTTTTGCATGGAGTGTGTGTGTGCATGATTGTCCTCACAATGGCACAACAACAACAACATTAACATCATAGACACCTCCCTTGTCGGGGGGGGGGGGGGGTCATAACATATATATAATATCCCAACTCATGCACAATTCACATATATTGCATTTAACGATCTTAGACCATGTAAATCACCTATCTAACATTCATACAATAGACAAGGATACATTTATCATTAAGTAGGTCATTCATGCCTTGTATAGAATCATATATCCATATAGGGGATTATGTGGGTAGGGTCCTTCCATAATAGCACCTCATACAATTCAACATATAGACCATACCATGTTCATAACATATCATTCATAGTCATAATGTATCGTACTTAGTCATACCTAGGGTTGTAGGAAAGAGGGACCTTGTCTCAACTCTACAATTCATACTAACAAGTAAGAACCTCCAACCTAAGTGGATCAAACCATTCATTCAAAGGATATATAATAAGTAAACATCTCCCTCACAAGTGGATCAACAATTCAATAGAAGGCTACTTACCAATTGAAAACCTTCATTCATTGCCATCAATGCTTTCTTCAAGATTCAACTCTATGTTCTTGATATTCATACATCATATAGGATAACCTCATAATACAATAATGAATTTCATAATAACATACTAGATTCTCATCCTTCAATCATCATTCAACACAAGCTAGGGTTTAGAATTGAGAAAGAAAAGGGAAAGCATGGGTCTTGTGGGGAATTGTTCAAAAACCATAAGTATTACATTAATTCATCCACAAACATTCATATATAATCATAAATAACCATTATAGATCAATGGAATCGATTTTAGAAAGAGACCCATGGTTTTATTGAAAACCTGGATCTTTGAAAACATAGTTGAAAGGGCTTCTTGGTGATAGCTAACCAAGAATAAAGAACTCCCATACCTTAGCCTTAGAATCCCACAAATTTCATGATGAAAAGCTTCTATCTCCTAGCCGTAGCTGCTCTCCTTCTTTGTTCTTCAATGGAGGTTTTTGAGAGAGAAGATTTTTGGGAGGGAAAAGGAGTTAGTCTTTTATTTAGGTCTTGGAATAATTGATTTAATTGGGTGAGTTTTGGGATTAGAATTACTTAAATAGGGGTCCTAGGCTTGGGAAAAATGAGATATACTTGAGTTAAAACAATTGGGAAAAGACCCAACAAGTTACTTGCTGGAAACTGCCGAAATAGCATCACTGAAGCCTTCACGGACCGTGATCATCACCACTGCCCATGAAACGAGTCGTGAAGTTTTTCAGCCTGGTAAAGCTTCACTTTTTCGGGCATGACTTTTTTCTCTGAGATCGGAATTGGGCAAACTCAGCGGTGTTGGAAAGAGGACTCAAAGACCTTTAATTATATAGTCATGGAACACCTATTTCGTTTTGAGCTAAGAGATATGACCATTTTAAGTTGACCCTATACTCTAAGTCTAATGGAAAGCCCTTCACATGAGGCTCTCGTGGTCATGATACAATATCTAGGAAACCTTCCCCTTAACCCCTACAAATCTAAGGCACCACCACGAGCCTTCCCACAAGCCATGGTCATCACCACGAGCCGTGAAGTGGCTCGTGTAGAGGGGCTGTTTTTGGGCAGCCTTTGTTTAGCCACTGCCTAGCCTACCACGAGCCACACCACGAGCCGTGGTGGTGGTCCTGGAAGGTGAGGCAGTGTCCATGAAAGAATGGACTGCCCTAGTCCTCTTCCTTGGCTCTAACCCTCAAACTTAGCCCTCGCTTAGTCTACTAGTTTCCGGACGTCCTGGTCGTTTCTTAACGTTTGACCTCTAAAATCACCAAACTAGCTTCAATGCCATTTTTAGTCATTTAAACAAGTTTTAAACTATAAACTAACATGCGAGTCTCTAGTTCAACCTATTAGATTTAGTTGAACCTTAGCTTGATCTTACTAGTTCGTACAGGGTGTTACACTAAATCCTAAACTCTGAACGCTAAACCCTAAACCCTAAACCATAACCCTAAACCCTAAACCTAAACCATAAACCCTAAATCCTAAATCCTAAATCCTAATCTCTAAATGTTAAACCTTAAACCCTAAATTCTAAATCCAAACTCTAAACCCTAAACCCAAAACCCTAAATACTGAACTCTAAGCCTAAACCCTAAATCCTAAACTTGTAACCCTAAACCCTAAACCTATTCCCTAAACCCTAAGTCCTGAATCATAAGCCTAAACCCAAAATTCTAAAATCGTAACCCTAAGACCTAAATCCTAACCCCCTAAAGTCTAAACCATAAACCTACCACTTGAAACCTTAACCCCAAACCCTAAACCCTAAACCCTATACCCTAACCCTAAACCTAAACCCCAAACCCTAAATCCAGACTCTAAACCCTAAATCCTAATCCCTAAATTGTAACCCTAGATCCTAAACTCTAAATCCTAAACTCTAAACCCTAAACCCTAAAACTACAACCCAAAACCCTAAATCCTATACTCAAAACCCTGAGCCCTAACCCTAAACCCTACATCCTAAACCCTAAACCCTAAACCCTAAACCAAAACCCTCAACCCTAAATACTAAATCCTAAATCCTACGCTATAAACCCAAACCCTAAAGCCCAAACCCTAAATACTAAACTTTAAACCCTAAACCCTAAACCCTAAATCCTAACCCCCAAACCCTAACCCTACAACATGAAACCATAAACCCTAAAATCTAACCCCTAAACCGAAAACCTTTAACTCAACATCCTAAACCCTAAAATTTACTCCCTAAACCCTAAACCCTTAACCATTACCTGTAAACTCTAAACCTTAAACCATAAAACCTAAACCCTAAACACTAAACCCTAGCCCTTAAAACTAAAACTTAAACCCTAAATTTAAAACCCTAAAACCTAAACCCTAAAAATTCAAAGAGTCAAGAGCTGACTGCTGATGACAACTAAGCAGGTAAGTCTCTCCATTCTAATTCTAATAGGGATGTTGTTATCCTGAATAGTAGTGAGACCCTTGTGATTACCAATGCAAAAGGGATAAAAAATGTTATGTTGAATGATCAGGAATAGAGAAGAGGAGACATTGAAACACAACAACAGGTTGATCGAAATCCAGGTAGTGGGAAGAGTCAATCCCAGCTACCTGACCATGAAAGGAATGTTGAACCCAATAATTATCACAAGGACTTCTTTAAAATCTCCTCCAATTTTGATAGACATATCACCTCCAACCAGAAAAGTCAACAAACAACCCACTCCAACTAATCCAAAGGCCAAAGCAAACCCAATGAAAATCAAAACACCAAACAGGACCTAAGTGTTGAACCTGCTCCCTATACAGTGGTACAAACATTGGCATCCAGACATAGGCAAATTCATGCCACTCAGGCCACCTCGATTGAACTGGTCCCTCCCATACACACTACTAAACAGGGCCAGCCTGCTGTGATTTACGATATGGATAACTTCATGAATAAACTAGCTGTGGATTGTAAGTACACCCTTATAGGGAAATTCAGTACCACCATGCCTAAAATTGAACTCATCAGGAAAAACTTCATCTTACAAACTCAACTGAATGGGGAGGGGGGGTCAACATTGCTCATTATAATGCTAGGCATGTGTTTATTGATTTGGAGAATGAATGTTATAACACTGTGTGGACACGAAAACGAATGACCATTGAGGGTAAACTGATGAGAATACAGGCCTGGACTCCCAATTTTAGACCCGAAGAAGAAACACATATTGTCCCTATATGGGTATTGTTACCAGGACTACCATGGCACTGCTTCAAGATAGAATTTATCACTCCTCTACTAGAGTCTGTGGGCAAAGTTTTATATTTAGATACAACATCCATTAAAAGAACTAGAGCTAGTATGGCCAAGGTAAAAGTCCAAGTAGACCTCACCAAAGATAGACCTAGACATGTTTGGATAGGCCTAGATGATGAAGATCTCACTATAGAGAGATGGCAACCTATTGAATATGAAAACATTCCTCCTTACTGTGTATATTGCAAACATCAAGGTCACATGATAGGTGACTGCAATTTCAAAATAAGGGATGAGGACTTCAAAACAAGGAAAGAGCTGGGAACTTAAATGAAAAACTTGAATAAGGGGGAACCAAGACAACAAGGCAATGATCACAGGCAACTCAAGGCAAATGAGCAGGAGGAGCAACAACACCAAAGCACCAAACAAGGAAACAATCAGCAGCAATCTGAGCAACAAATGGAAGAAGAATGGAAAGTGTCAAGAAGAAGAGGCAATAAACCATAGGAAGAAATAATACAGAAGACAATGTGGAGACCAACCTCACCACAGAACAAATTACCAAAGGAGAAACCACAAACCACAGCCCAGCAAATAGGTACAATCAATATTGCTAACCATAATTCTTTTACTAATCTTAACTTGCAGGAAAAACAAAATGAAGATATTCAGGAACATAACAGTAAGGAAGGGACATCAGCACAAAGAACTCCAAGCAGGCCTAAAATAGACCATAACCAAAAAACACAAGTCAAGCAAACAGGAAACAAACTGAATAATAAAGGCACATGTATTGACTCAATGCTCCCAACCCCCATAGTCCCCAATAGTTCTTATTTTGATGAGACTGTTGAAGTTGAAGAAGGGATGGATGGGGGATGTTAGGAGAAACAAACTAACATGCAGGAAGGGATGTCCAAAAGGGGGAATTTGCCTTATGTTCTGCATGAGGGTACACACTGTGTCCATAGTACTAGACCTAAAACTCCTGCTACCACTTCAAGCCAATATCAAAGTCCTAAGCATCAGCAACTGCAACATCAAGAACGACCAGGGACAGGAAATAACAGAGAAAAACAACCAATGGAGGTAAGACCGACAAGCAAACAAAATAAAAGATATGGGAGCTAATGCTAGTACTAGCAACCAAGGGAACACACCCAAAAGCAAGAACAAACCTAGCCAAAAAAAGAGAGAAGTTGCAAAAAAGAAGGAAACATACAACAAGATAGGGACGAACAGAGGGAACAACAAAACAATGGGGAGATTTGTAAAAAATTCATTATGGTTGATGAGCAACTAGGCATAGATATAACTCCCTTACAGGCTCAATATATGACCCCTCCTACTAATGTTCCTCCTGATAAAAGGGCTGAAAAGTGTCAAATGAATAAAGGTCCTATAATAGATGAATATGTTGTGGACAATTCAGAGGATGAGCTTGACGTGGACAATCAATCTCTCAAGGACCCTGATGAGGATAATGAGACTAGTGAGCTACTAATTAGAGCTTTTAGCCCCCATCCTGATAAAGGCCTTGAGAATGAGATTCAACAGGTGGCCAATCAACATGGCCTATCTCCCAGGAATTCACCATGACAGATTCAAATTCAAAACTCAAGACATAAACACTGTCACTGCTGGAAAACCAAATACTAGGCTCTTTACCACCAGATCATCTCAATGATTAGTGCACTCATCTAGAATGTAAGAGGGATCAACACCCAGGGAGTTCTTGAAAGACTCAAAATTCTCAAGAAAATGCACCAACTCTCCATCATGGCTGCCCTTGAACCCTTTTCAGACATCACCCACATTCAAAACTTCAAACAACAATTAGCTATGGAACAGGCAGTGAGTAATTGCAATGGAAAAATTTGGCTTTTTTGGAATAAAGACATTTACTGTGCTATACTGGAGGAGGATGAACAACAAATTCCTTGTGATATTTGACATAATGAACTACACACCCAATTCAACACAACTTTTGTACATGCTAAGTGCAAGGATCATCTCAGAAGGCCTCTGTGGGATAGAAGGCTTGACATTGCTACTGATAATAACAAGCCTTGGTGCTCTGAAGGAGACTACAATGTTATTACTGGCATTGAGGAAAAGCTGGGAGGAGTACCCTATAACATGAGAAAAAGCCTAGAATTCATAGCTGTGATTGAAGCTTGTGGACTGCTGGATTTAGGCTTCAGTGGTTAGAAATATACTTGGTCCAACAACAAAGGTATCCACCACAGGGTATGGAAAAGACTGGATAGAGCTTTAGTTAATGATAATTGGTTGGAAAAAATGCCTCAGACTTCCATCACTCACTTATCTTTTGTAGGGTCTGATCACTGTCCTCTGCTTCTGGAAATGGTTAACAAGGAGGAAGAGCATATCAAATACTTCAAATTTCTTAACTGCTGGGATGACCACCCTAAATTTCTTGACATGGTTAAATCTTGTTGGGAAAGGAATGTAGAGGGTAACAACATGTGGAGATTCCACTGGAAATTGAAGAGGTTATCTAACACACCCTCAGCACCTGGTCCAGAGGGGAGTTTGGTGATATCTTCATGAAAGTCAGGGAGTATGAGGAGAAGGTCAGAACTGTTGAAGATAAACTTATCTAACAGCACACTGACAACAACAGAGCTACTCTTCATGAACTGAATGCAGAATATATTAAGTTTCTAAAAATAGAACTCTATTTTGAAACAAAAAACACAGTTACAATGGTTCAGAGAAGGAGACTGTAACACTAAATACTTCCACTCTCTGATAAGGGGAAGAAGAAGAATGTTATTTATCCACAAACTTTTCATGGAAGATGGGGAATGGATACAGGGAGAAGAAGATGTAGCTAAGGCTGCTTGTGACCATTTTCAGAGCATTTTTACAGGGGAAAACAAGCTCATCAATTAGGGTGCTATGGATTGCATCCCAAGGATGGTCAACCAGGAGCAAAAAAATAACCTTACTGCTATGCCTACTATAGAAGAGTTGAAAGAGATAGTATTCTCTATGAATCCTAATTCTGCTGTAGGGCCGGATGGGATGAATGGTTACTTCTTTCAGAAATGCTGGCAAATCATCAAAAATGATCGCTTTGGAGTCATTCAAGTCTTTTTCTATGGCCAGATAATACCTAAGTACTTTTCTCACCCTTGCATTGTTATTCTTCCTAAAGTGAGCAATCCCACCAAGATCACTAAGTTCAGGCCCATCAGTTTAAGCAACTTTACTAGCAAGATCATTTCTAAATTGGTGAGCTCCAGACTTGGTCCTATTCTACATGAGTTAGTGTCCCTCCTCAACCAATCTGGTTTTGTCAAAGATAAGAGCATATCTGAGAACATTATGCTGGCACAAAAGATTATTCATCAGATTAGGAAACCTAATATTGGGAGCAATGTGGTTATCAAACTGGACATGGCTAAGGCCTATGATAGGGTCTCCAGGTCCTATATATGCTTGGTGTTGTGAAGAATGGGGTTTGATGAGGTCTTTATTGATATGGTTTGGAGGATCATGGATAACAATTGGTATTCTATTATTATCAATGGCAAAAGACATGGGTTCTTTCATTCCACTAGGGTCTCAAACAAGAAGATCCGTTACCTCCTGCCCTATTTATTTTAGGTTCAGAGGTCCATTCTAGATCCTTGAACAACCTTCACAACAACCCAGAGTACCATGGTTTCTTCATGGAACCCAGGGGTCCTCAAGTGAATCACTTAAGTTTTGCGGATGATATTATTCTTTACACTTCTGGAAGACAAAAAAACCCGGATGCTCATTATGAGAACTTTGAAAGCCTATGAAGAAACCTCAGGCCAGCTTGTTAACACTGATAAAAGTCACTTCATGGTCCATCCTAATGCATTCAACAACACCAAGGAAAGGATCAAAAGAATCACTTCCTTCAGGCAGAAGGAGGGCCCTCTCACTTATCTTGGTTGCCCTTTATTTGTTGGTAGACCTAGAATTATCTATTTTCTGACCTTATTAACAAAGTGTTGTGCAGAATCACAGGTTGGCAAACAAAATTGTTGAGCTATGGTGGCAGAGCAATCCTAGTCAAGCATGTCTTGCAGTCTCTGCCTATCCATCTCTTATCAGTTGTGACCCCTCCTGCAACTGTCCTAAAGCAGGTCCAAAGCATCATGGCAAACTTCTTCTGGGGATGGAGGAATGAGAGGAAAAAGTACCACTGGGCCTCTTGAAAGAAGCTTAGCTTTCCTTATGATGAGGGAGGAGTTGGCATGATGAATCTCAAGGATGTGTGCATGGCCTTCCAATATAAACAATGGTGGATCTTTAGATCCAAACAAACTCTTTGGAGGGGTTTTTTAAAAGCAAAGTACTACCAAAAGATCAAATCCTATCAACAAGAAATGGGATAGAGGAGAATCACTGACCTGGAAACACTTGATGCACAACAAACAGAAAGTCGAGGAACATATTAAATGAAAGCTCAATTCAGGCAACTGCTCATTCTGGTGGGACAATTGGTTAGGTGTTGGACATCTTGCTCAATTCTCCTCGGACACTAATAGATTTAACAATACAACTGTGGCATAATTTTTGGTAGGGGGCAATGGAACTTAAACATGCTTATGCAACAAGCTCCACATAACCAGCTAGCCAATATTTTATCCACAGGACTCTACATCCAGTTGGACCTCCCAAACCAAGCTATCTGGAAGCTGAGCAATAATGGGAAATTCACTTGTTCATCAGCATGGAATGAGATAAGGGAGAAGAAGACCAACAATCATTTTAACAATTTCATTTGGCACAAGAGTATCCCTTTTAAAGCTTCTTTTTTGTTATGGAGAGCCTTATGTGGTAAACTCCCTACTAATGAAGAGCTAACCAGTTTTGGCAATGAGCCAACAACTTGTTTTTGTTGTTGTAACAGGTCAGGCCAGGACACCATAGAGCACACCTTCAATAATGGACCTTTTGCTACATACGTGTGGAGAAGCTTTGCTGCACCTGCCGGAATCAACAATGATCACAACTCTATCCCACAACTAATCATGTAATGGTGGTCGACCAAATACAACAATGAAGCACATAGGCTGCTACTACAAGCTACTCTAATATTCATTTGATGGAATCTATGGAAGAATAGAAGTGCTAGCAAATATGGTGGGAAGCAGTCCAACATGAGCAGAGTCAAATATGCCATCTACAAGGACAACTACAAACTCATGACTACAACATTTTCTCAAATCAGATGGTCCTCAAACTGGAAGGAACTGATCTCTAAAGGGGAAAAATGCATCCACGATACCAAAGTGACAACGGTTATGTAGAGAAAGCCGCCAGATCAATGGGTAAAAATTAACTATGATGGTAGTGCATTAAACAACCTAGGTAGATTAGGAGCAGGAGGCATAATCAGGGACCAAAAAGGAGAAATGTTGTTAGCATTTGCCACTCCCTTAGGGAAAGGAACCAACAACAAAGCAGAGCTCCAAGCAGCTATTTTTGGGTTGACCTTGTCCCTTGAACTGGGTTACAGTAAAATTATTTTGGAGGTGGACTCTCAACCTGTGGTTGATTGGATAATGCACAAAGCTGAACCCCATTGGAGCATCAACACACAGATGTTGAAGCTACAGGCACTCATCAGGCAGACTCATAAATTTAAGTGTAATCACACACTCAAAGAAGCTAACTTTGTGGCTGATTCCCTTTCAAAACACAGTCACAAGATCACTAGTCCACAACTCTACTTCAACAATCATCAACTACCAAAATAAGCAAAAGTATATTATCAACTAGACATGCTTGAGATGGAAAGTTTCAGAAGAAGGAAGATTAAGAAGATTAAGGAGCCACCCTGAAATAGTTGTAACCGCTTCAACTTACCTGTAACTAAATTTACAGCCTCTTTGAATAGGTATAGTTTTTCATTTTATTGTAAAGGGAGAGTCTCCCTTATATATGTTTTTCTAGAGTCTATGTATTGAGAGAAGTCCTCTCTTTAGGTGTTTAGTCTCTTGGATTACCTTTTTTGTAAGGGGATGAGTTGACTCTCCTTCTGGGAAGGTTGACTACTGAACCACCATAGGTTCGGAGGTTAGGTTTATGCCCCTCTCCTTGTATTTTTGCTTTGTTAAATGGTAAGGCCTGGGGGTGTTGCTCAGCCCCTACCCAACTAAGGGTATTACAATTTTAAAAAAAAACGAAACCTAAACCTTAACCCTAAACCCTAAATCCATCCCCTAAGCCCTAAACCTTAAATCCTAAATCCTAAACCCTAAGCAAAAACCCTAAACCCTAAATCCTAAACTATTGTAACGCCCCTCAAAATGAAGTAGGAAGAACTAGATCTTCACATGTGTTTGATGGAGTATGGTTGTCCCGAATCTTGTTTAAAAGAGTTTCCTGAGTCAACATCAAGGCACGTGCTAGACTCTATGTTAAAAAGGTGTTTTTAAATGATGGTTTAAGGAGGAGGCATATGCCAAGCCAAGGGGACAAGGCTTGTTCAACCTTGGCCAAGCTACTGCCCCATGACACAGACCACTTCACGGCAAGTGGTGATAACCACAACTCGTGAAAGTGGCCGTGAAGGTCACTTGGTGGCAAAGCTTGCAAGGCCATTTAGCCAAGCCACTGCCTCCAAGTTCACGAGCATCACCACAACCCGTGGTGTTAACCATGGATCGTGGGAGCTTTCGTGAACTTGACTTGGCCTTGGAGGGCTTAGCAAGTGAGGGAGGCTCACTGCCTCAAGGACCACGGGCACCACCACGAGCCGTGGTGCCACTTACGACCCGTTTAGTTAGGCATGGTCCCTGACGGGTTGCCTTAAGAGAAAGATTTTTAG
Organism: Solanum verrucosum; assembly: GCF_900185275.1. Taxonomy (NCBI): domain Eukaryota; kingdom Viridiplantae; phylum Streptophyta; class Magnoliopsida; order Solanales; family Solanaceae; genus Solanum; species Solanum verrucosum. The sequence goes on from NW_026020833.1 coordinate 850,792, forward strand.
GTAATTTCATTTTAATATATTATTATGTGGGGTTGATTTTAAATGGTTTATATGATAGATATATAATGTTTTAAGTCTTTTAACAAGTCATTTACTCTCTTTTCCCAAATTAAATTCCAAAGTTCTTCTCTCTCAATATTTCTCTCTCAACTCAAGGAAGAAGGAGAAGTGGAACCTAGGGTTTTAGATTTCAAGCTTTCTCATCAAATTTTCGTGGGATTCATCAAGTCTATGGTATGGTGACCCTTGATCCTTTATTATCCTTTCTTTCAAGGAGTCCATTCAAAAGGATTTCAAAAGTCTTCAAAGAACAAAAAGCCTAATTTCTATTCTAAGCATGGGTTCATTGATAAATTGTTTTCAAAATCATTATATTGGTGAATTAAAGTAGAATTGATGATTTTATATGAACATCCTTCAAGAATCCATGTTTTCTCTAAAACCCTAAATTTTCGATGAAGTGGGTCTATTTCTATTAATTCAATGTTGATGGAATTATGTGTAAAGTGAATTGTATTGATATCTCTTGTGTTGTTTAATGTTTATTTATGATTAATTGTTGGTAATGGATAAATTAATGGTGGTAATCCTTAGTATCAGACTTGCTCGTATCCTTCCTAATTTGATTTCAAAAAATCAATATGGCTTTGTTAAGGGAAGGAAAATCTCTGAAAATTTCATGTTGGCCCAAGAAATCATTCATGGCATTAAAAAATCCAAAGAAGGAGATAATGTAGTGATCAAGCTTGACATGACCAAACCTTATGACAGGGTTTCTTGGTCCTATACTTGCTTGGTATTGAGGAAAATGGGGTTTGGTGAACTTTTTATAGACAGAGTCTGGAGAATTATGAGCAACAACTGGTACTCTGTGATCATTAATGGCAAAAGGCATGGATTTTTTCATTCCACAAGAGGTCTCAAGCAAGGTGATCCCCTATCCCCAGCCCTATTTATTTTGGGGGCTGAGGTATTATCAAGAATGCTGAATCTACTTCATCAAAATCAGGTGTACAAGGGGTTTCAAATGGAACTCAGAGGTCCTCAGATTAACCATTTGAGCTTTGCTGATAATATTATTATTTTCACATCAGGGACCAGACAATCTTTGCACCTTATCATGAAGACAATTTCTACTTATGAGGCAGTCTCTGATCAACTACTAAACAAGTCCAAAAGTCATTTTTTTGTCCCTTCAAATACCAATCCTAATATCATTGTTATGATCAAGGAGACCACTGGGTGCAGCAGGAAAAAATGTCCCATTAATTACTTGGGTTGTCCTCTGTACATTGGTGGACAAAGGATTATATATTACTCTGATTTGGTGGACAAGGTGATTAAGAAAATTAGTGGTTGGCAATCCAGAATCTTAAGTTTTGGAGGTAGAGTCACACTTGTGAAGCATGTGTTGCAATCTATTCCTATCCACACAATGGCTGCTATTGCTCCTCCTAAAACCACCATACAATATTTGAAGAGCATAACTGCTGATTTTTTCTGGGGAATGGACAAAGAAAAGAAAAAGTATCATTGGGCCTCATGGGAAACACTCAGTTATCCTACTGATGAGGGTGGTATAGGGGTGAGACTTCTCTTTGATATTTGTACTTCCTTTCAATATAAACAGTGGTGGACCTTCAGAACTAAAATTTCTCTATGGGGACAAATTTTAAAAGACAAGTATTGTCAAAGAGCCAATCCAGTGGCCAAGAAATAGGACACTGGACAATCCTTGGTTTGGAAATACCTACTCAGAAACAGACCTGAAGTGGAGCCTCACTGAAATGACCCAAAAGGTTCTTAAAACTGTGCTTCGAAAGTTACCGGAAACTTGTTTAGCTATATCAAAAAAATCCGTTTCGTTTTTCAAAAATCTGACTTCATATTCTTGTTTAGGGGGTCAAATTGAGTGGGAAATGGGTCTAACCCAAATTTTAGAGCAACCATATCAAAATCTGAAATTTCCAAATGAAGCCTTTTTCGAGGGTCTGCTTTGGAGGGTCATATCTCCTAGCACACAAATAATTGGGTGGCCCATAACATATCCATAGAAAGCCCTTGGAGTTAGCTACCTAACGCACTTTGTTTCACCTCATTCGGAGTTCAGACGAAGAAGTTATTCCCATTTTCGTAAAATGTGTCCGGTAGGAAATGCAATTTCCAGTGAGGGTTTTTACTGTTCACCCGCCTCATTTTTTTTCTAAGTGTTGGACCATTTTTTCCAAAGGGCATATGTTATTTCCTATATACCATTAGTTCAATTCCCATCTCTAGAACATTTTCCAAAACACCTCTCCCATACTTAGACACATTTTCTCTCAAGTTCTCTCAAGAACCCTAATCCAAAACCTTCCTCAAGATTGAAGAGACTCTTGCTCCAAGTTTCAAGCTTCCATTGAAGACACTCTCAAGACCTTCATAAGAACTCAAGGTATGTGGTGTTGAACTCATGGGTCCTTCCACCCATAGTGCCTAGACTCTATTCTACTCACTAATTCATGGTTTAAGTTAAGATTCATAAATTAGTCTTGTTCTTTGTAATAATTTCCTGCACATTGAATTTTAAACATGAAAAGTGATTGTTTTGAGCATGTTGTGACTCTAAAACTTGAATCTAAATTTGGAATGGATGTGGAGATTTTCATGTGGTATTGTGGGTGTCAAAAGGTGTTGTTGTAGGTTGTTCACTAGTTTGGCTGCATAATTACTACCCTATTTTCCATGCTCTTTTATTCCATTACATGCCTTCAAGGTGTTTGACAAAATGTCCAACTATGGAGAATTGATGAATCGATGCTTTAAAGCTTGAGTTATGAGATGTATGGAAATCCAGAGATGTGTTGATGACAAAGTAAGCTTGTGTATATGTTCATTCCATACGTGAGATTGCATTAGAGCCTAATGGGAATTTCCTATATAAAGTGTTGCATGACTATGCCCGGTCCACGGGAAAAGAACCGGACAACCATATGAGAGGTTTATATCTCACCACCTAGGATGCTTGGGGTGTGACCAACATCAACCATGTGAGAGATTTATATCTCACCACCTAGGATTCTTGGGGTGTGACCAACATCAACCATGTGAGGGGTTTATACCTTGCCACCACGGTGTCCGGGTGTGAACGGCATCCCCCATCCTAAGTTGGGGTTATAGATTGGTTGGATCATGCATACACATATGATATCTACTATTAGTATAGATTTACTTAAACATGTTTTGACTTCACTTTGATCATGCATCCTCATATTGTTATTCATAATGCCTATGAAACTATTTCTTGTATTTCGATTGTGTCCTTGTCTATTGTTGTGTTGCACCCCACATACTTAGTACATTCCAAGTACTAACACATATTTTGCCTACATGATGTCACCATGTAGGGACCGGAGCTACTCTTGATCCTTCTCTCCATTCACATGGCTAGTACGGTGCTTATCCGAGTTGTTGGTGAGTCCTCAATGATTCGAGGGCTATGTTATGTTTCCTACTCCTATGTTTTGAGACTTTAGCTTGCAATTGTATTTTGACTATGAGGGGAGCCGGTAGTATGTCATGGCCCCCGTCCTATCTATGTATGTAGAGGTGTGCGTTGGACAAGTATTTTGTAAATGAGCTTGACTCTTGTTCTATGATGTCATTTTGAAATGGTTTGCCCTTAGGCCCTAGGCTTGGGTCATGACAAGCTTGGTATCAGAGCACTAGGTTGTTAAATCGTCGAAGTCCAACACACCGCGTTTAGTAGAGTCCTAATCATGGTTGTGAAAGGCGCCACGACTATGAATGGTAGGCTATAAAACGTTTTAGGAAAGGTTTCCCTTCTTCATGTTCTATGTCGTGCTTAGAGTGCGATAAGGTGATTCCTCCCTAACGCTTGTTCTTTGGATTGCTAGATCATCATGCCAAACATGAGGGAAAGACGGGCCGGATCACCGGAAGGGCCACCCACCAATGGTGAGCTCCGTGATGCACTCACCATGCTTGCACAAGTGGTAGCTAACCAAGTGCAACAAGGAGCCCAAGCTCCTCGAACTACCACCCTGGGGGAAAGGGTCAGAGATTTCATGAGGATGAACCCTCCCGTCTTCCATGGTTCAAAGGTGGATGAGGACCCGCAAGAGTTCATCGATGAGGTATGCAAAATCTTGACCATTATGGATGTTGGTGCATGTGAGAAGGCGGAATTGGCGGCCTACCAACTCAAGGGGGTTGCTCAAATTTGGTTTGATCAATGGAAGGGTGAGAAAGGTAATGGCTATGTGGTGTTGTGGGAGGAGTTTAAACTTGCTTTCCTTAATAGGTTCTTCCCTCTTGAGCTTAGGGAGGCAAAGTTGGTGGAGTTCATGAACTTGAAGCAAGGAGCTATGAGTGTGAGGGAGTATGCCCTCAAATTTGTCCAACTCTCCAAGTATGCATCTCACTTGGTGGCCGACTCTAGGTCGAGGATGAACAGATTTGTGATGGGTGTATCCGACTTGGTTAGTGAGGAGTGTCGGTCCGCTATGCTCATTGGAGATATGGATTTGTCTCGGTTGATGACTTATGCCGAGCAAATGGAGGAGGAGAAATTGAGGAAGAGGAGGGGGCACGAGGCCAAGAGGGCCCGATTGGAGAATAGGTTCCCTAAGGGTGCTAGATTTCATCAAGGACGAGGAAACCCTCATGTCAACCGGGGATTTGCTATCAATGTTCCTATACCTCAAGGGGGAGGTGCAGTGGGTTCTATTGATGTATGCCCTAAGTGTGGGAGGAAGCATGGTGGTCCTTGCATGAAGGGTTCTGGTGCTTGCTTTGTATGTGGAGAAGTGGGTCATAAGAGGTTTGAGTGTCCCAAGATCCATAACAAGGTCCGAAGTGCTAACACTACTCCTTTGGGTAGAAGTGCTTCTCAAAGTGGTGCCCCAAGGGACAATCGATTTTACGCTTTGCATGGTAGACAAGGTGTTAATGAGACCCCGGATGTGGTGACCGGTATGTTGCAAATCTTTGATCTTGATGTTTATACTTTGATTGATCCGGGTGCCACCCTTTCCTTTGTTACCCCCTTAGTTGCTAGAAAATTTCATGTCGAGTCGGAATTGTTGCATGAGTCATATGGAGTATCTACTCCCATTGGGTCTCTATTGTTGCTAGAAAAGTGTATAGAAATTGTCCGGTTTGCAAATTGAATAAGTTGTTGCCTTGCGATCTTGTTGAGTTGAACATGGTGGATTTTGATGTTATTCTTGGGATGGATTGGTTGCATGCATTTTATGTTTCTATTGATTGTAGGACTCGTAAAGTCAAGTTCCGATTTCCTAATGAACCCGTCCTTGAGTGGGAGAGCCGGGATGTTGTGGTGAAGGGGAAATTCATTTCTTGCATTAAAGCCCATAGGTTGATTTCCAAAGGGTGCTTGTACCATATTGTGAGAGTCAATGATGTGGAGTCTAAAGTCCCTCCTATTGAGTCTATTCCGGTTGTTAATGAGTTTCTAGATGTCTTCCCAGAAGACCTTCCCGGTGTCCCTCCCGAAAGGGAGATAGATCTTGGTATAGACCTCCTTCCCGATACTCAACCTATTTCTATCCCCCCTTACCGTATGGCCCCGGCGGAGTTGAAAGAGCAATTAAAAGATTTGTTAGAGAAGGGGTTTATTAGACCTAGTCATTCTCCCTGGGGTTCTCCGGTTTTGTTTGTGAAGAAGAAAGATGGGTCTCTTAGAATGTGTATTGATTATCGACAACTTAATAGGGTCACCGTCAAGAATAGGTATCCTCTTCCAAGGATTGACGATTTATTTGACCAATTGCATGGGGCTAGTCACTTCTCTAAGATTGATCTTCGGTCAGGGTATCATCAAGTGAAGGTGAGGGAGTGTGATATTCTCAAGACGGCCTTTCGTACAAGGTATGGGCACTATGAGTTTGTCGTGATGTCTTTCGGGTTGACTAATGCTCCGGCTCTCTTTATCGATTTGATGAATAGGGTTTTCAAACCCTACCTTGATTCTTTTGTAGTGGTGTTTATAGATGACATCTTGATCTATTCTCGGGGTGAGGAAGAGCACAAGGGTCACTTGAGGGTTGTACTCCAAAGATTGAGGGAAGAGAAGTTGTACGCTGAATATGAAAAGTGTGAGTTTTGGTTGAAGGAAGTTGCTTTCCTAGGCCATGTGGTGTCGGGGGATGGCATTAAGGTTGATCCTAAGAAGACCGATGTTATTAGGAATTGGCCTAGACCTTTGACCCCGTTGGATATAAGGAGTTTCTTGGGTTTAGCGGGTTATTATAGGAGATTTGTGGAAGGGTTTTCTTCTCTTGCTTCTCCTATGACTAAGTTGACTCAAAAAAAGGCTAAATTTGTGTGGTCGGATGAGTGTGAGGAAAGCTTCCAAACTTTGAAAGAAAGGCTTGCGTCAGCTCCTATTTTGTCACTTCCGGATGGGTTAGAAGGTTTTGTTGTTTATTGTGATGCTTCCCGTATTGGTTTGGGTTGTGTGTTGATGCAAAGTGGTAAGGTTATAGCCTATGCTTCTAGGCAACTTAAGGTTCATGAAAAAAATTACCCAACCCATGATCTTGTATTGGCCGCCGTGGTTTTTGCTTTAAAGATTTGGCGTCATTATTTGTATGGGGTGCATGTTGATATCTTCACCGACCATAAGAATCTCCAATATGTGTTCACGCAAAAAGATCTTAACTTGAGACAAAGGAGGTGGTTAGAATTCCTTAAGGATTATGATATGAGTGTTCACTATCATCCGGGGAAAGCTAATGTGGTGGCGGATGCATTGAGTAGAGTGTCCATGGGTAGCTTGGCTCATGTGGAGGAAGATAGTAAAGAGTCGGCTAAGGAGGTCTATCGGTTGGCCAAATTGGGAGTTAGGTTAGAAGGAGTGGATAGTGGAGTAGTAGTTGTTGTTGATGGTTCAAGGTGTTCCTTGGTTGATGAGGTGATAGTCAAGCAAGATCTTGATCCTTCTTTGGTAGAATTAAAGGCTTCGGTGAGTAGTGGTAAGGTGGAGGTTTTCTCCCATGGGGGAGATGGTGCCCTTAGGTACCAAGGTAGATTATGTGTTCCTTGTGTGGATGGTGTGAGGGAAAGAATCCTTGATGAGGCTCATAATTCTTTTTATTCTATTCATCCGGGGTCAACAAAGATGTATAGAGACTTGAGGGATGTGTATTGGTGGGGCGGTATGAAGAAGGACATTGCAAAATTTGTTTCGGGTTGCCATAGTTGTCAACAAGTCAAGGCCGAACATCAAAGGCCAGGTGGCCTAACTCAAGATATTGAGATACCTACTTGGAAGTGAGAAGAAATCAACATGGATTTTGTAGTGGGCTTACCCAAGGCTAGAAGAGGCTTTGATTCGGTTTGGGTGGTGGTTGATCGGATGACACAGTCGGCTCATTTCCTACCGGTTAAAACTACTTACGGGGCTGAAGAGTATGCCAAGTTGTACATTCATGAATTGGTAAGGTTGCATGGGATTCCTTTGTCTATCATCTCGGATCGTGTTGCCCAATTCACTTCTCACTTTTGGAAGTCATTCCAAAGGGGTCTTGGTACAAAGGTAAAGCGTAGCACGGCCTTCCACCCTCAAACGGATGGCCAAGCCGAAAGAACAATTCAAACCTTGGAGGATATGCTTAGAGCTTGTGTATTTGAGTTGAAAGGTAGTTGGGATGATCATCTTCCTTTGATTGAATTTGCATACAACAATAGTTATCATTCTAGTATCGGTATGGCTCTTTTTGAGGCACTTTATGGTAGACGGTGTAGGTCACCGGTTGGGTGGTTTGAAGTTGGAGAGGTGGCCTTGTTGGGTCCGGATCTGGTCATGGATGCTCTTGAGAAGGTAAGGATGATTAGGGAGAGGTTGAAAACAGCCCAAAGTCGTCAAAAGTCTTATGCCAATGTGAGGAGACGGGATCTTGAATTCAAAGTGGGTGATTGAGTTTATTTGAAAGTTTCTCCAATGAAAGGTGTGGTTCGTTTTGGTAAGAAGGGGAAATTAAGTCCTAGGTATGTCGGTCCTTATGAGATAATAAGAAGGGTTGGTAAAGTAGCTTATGAGTTGTGGTTGCCCAAGGAGATGGAATTAGTTCATCCGGTACTTCATGTATCGATGTTGAGGAAATGTGTTGGTGATCCTAACGCTATTGTACCTCTTGAGGTTGTGGGTGTTGTAGAAGATAATTTGACGTATGAAGAAGTCGCGGTTCAGATCTTAGATAGACAAGTTAAAAGGTTGAGGAACAAAGAAGTGGCGTTCGTTAAGGTGCTTTGGAGAAATTAACAAGTGGAGAGTGCTACTTGGGAGGCCGAAGCGGACATGCAAAGACGTTATCCTTATCTATTCAACTCCACTCAAGCCTAAGGTATTAAATCAAGTCCTTTGTACTCCATTGAGTCTTACATTTCAGCCCCTGAATCGTTAATGTGCATATATGTTTAAATTGATGAGTTATGGATGCTTTACACTAAGTTTTGAAATCTTGAAGTGATGTTTAAATAAAAATTTTGCATTCATGTAGGGGTTGATATGTTCTTACTAAGTCTTGCCTTGTACGTCTCTTCCACATTCGGGGACGAATGTTCCCAAGGGGGAGATATTGAAATGACCCAAAAGGTTCTTAAAAATGTGTTTCGGAAGTTACCGGAAACTTGTTTAGCTATATCAAAAAAATCCATTTCGTTTTTCGAAAATCCGACTTCATATTCTTGTTTAGGGGGTCAAATTGAGTGGGAAATGGGTCTAACCCAAATTTTAGAGCAACCGTATCAAAACCCGAAATTTCCAAGTGAAGCCTTTTTTGAGGGTCTACTTTGGAGGGTCATATCTCCTAGCACACAAATAATTGGGTGGCCCATAACATATCCATGGAAATCCCTTGGAGTTAGCTACCTAACGCACTTCGTTTCACCTCATTCAAAGTTCGGACGAAGAAGTTATGCCCATTTTCGTAAAATCTATCTGGCAGGAAATGCAATTTCCAGTGAGCGTTTTTACTGTTCACCTGCCTCATTATTTTTTCTAAGTGTTGGACTATTTTTTCCAAAGGGCATATGTTATTTCCTATATACCATTAGTTCAATTCCCATCTCTAAAACATTTCCCAAAACACCTCTCCCATACTTAGACACATTTTCTCTCAAGTTCTCTCAAGAACCCTAATCCAAAACCTTCCTCATGATTGAAGATACTCTTGCTCCAAGTTTCAAGCTTCCATTGAAGACACTCTGAAGACCTTCATAAGAACTCAAGGTATGTGGTGTTGAACTCATGGGTCCTTCCACCCATAGTGACTAGACTCTATTCTACTCACTAATTCATGGTTTAAGTTAAGATTCATAAATTAGTCTTGTTCTTTGTAATAATTTCCTGCACATTGAATTTTAAACATGAAAAGTGATTGTTTTGAGCATGTTGTGACTCTAGAACTTGAATCTAAATTTGGAATGGATGTGGAGATTTTCATGTGGTATTGTGGGTGTTAAAAGGTGTTGTTGTAGGTTGTTCACTGGGTTGGCTGCAAAATTACTACCCTATTTTCCATGCTTTTTGATTCTATTACATGCCTTCAAGGTGTTTGACAAAATGTCCAACTATGGAGAATTGATGAATCGATGCTTTAAAGCTTGAGTTATGAGATGTATGGAAATCCAGAGATGTGTTGATGACAAACTAAGCTTGTGTATTTGTTCATTCCATACGTGAGATTGCATTAGAGCCTAATGGGAATTTCCTATATAAAGTGTTGCATGACTATGCCCGGTCCACGGGAAAAGAACCGGACAACCATGTGAGAGGTTTATATCTCACCACCTAGGATGCTTGGGGTGTGACCAACATCAACCATGTGAGAGGTTTATATCTCACCACCTAGGATTCTTGGGGTGTGACCAACATCAACCATGTGAGGGGTTTATACCTTGCCACCAGGGTGTCCGGGTGTGAACGGCATCCCCCATCCTAAGTTGGGGTTATAGATTGGTTGGATCATGCATACACATATGATATCTACTATTAGTATAGATTTACTTAAACATGTTTTGACTTCACTTTGATCATGCATCCTCATATTGTTATTCATAATGCCTATGAAACTATATCTTGTATTTCGATTGTGTCCTTGTCTATTGTTGTGTTGCGCCCCGCATACTTAGTACATTCCAAGTACTAACTCATATTTTGCCTACATGATGTCACCATGTAGGGACCGGAGCTACTCTTGATCCTTCTCTCCATTCACGTGGCTAGTACGGTGCTTATCCGAGTTGTTGGTGAGTCCTCAATGATTCGAGGGCTATGTTATGCTTCCTACTCCTATATTTTGAGACTTTAGCTTGCAATTGTATTTTGACTATGAGGGGAGCCGGTAGTATGTCATGGCCCCCGTCCTATCTATGTATGTAGAGGTGTGCGTTGGACAAGTATTTTGTAAATGAGCTTGACTCTTGTTCTATGATGTCATTTTGAAATGGTTTGCCCTTAGTCCCTATTTCCCGTTAATTAATGTTGATTGTACTTCCGCGACCGATGAAGTGTGATGACAAGTTTGAGAGGCTTGTTTGGGGTTCCTTCGGGTTCCTGTTTCGCCATGTCACGTCTAGGCCCTAGGCTTGGGTCGTGACACTTACATCATATGGAAAATTCACTCAGGAAGCTGTCATTTTTGGTGGGATAATTGGCTTGGGAATGGACCTTTGGCTGATTACAGTGATAATATCTCTAGCTTGAATAATCTCAAGTATCACATTTTATTGAAGAATGACAATGGAAGGAAAGCTTAGTGAGACAACACGCTTCCCCTCTCATGGTCTCACTCATCCTGAATACGAATATTCAACACCATGAAGATGTTCCTGATAATGGAATCTGGATTCCTGCAGACATTGGCCAATTTTCTGTCTCATCTGCATGGGAAATTATCAGGAAAAACGTGCCAAGGATCTGATCAACACTTTCATATGGCATAAAAACTTCCCATTCAAAATGTCTTTCTATATTTGGAGAGCTTTGAGGGGAAAATTGCCAACCAACGAAAAGCTAATCAGCTTGGGAATTGAGCCAGCCAACTGTTACTGCAGTCACAGACCAAGGAAGGATGAAATTGACCACATTCTTGTATCTGGGAATTTTTCCAATCACATCTGGAAGTTCCATGTAGCACTGATGGGAATTAAACACTCATCCACAACTCTGAGAAGTTTGTTGGTGACCTGGAGAAGTATTCAACACAGCAATGAGACTCACAAACATTTAAATCAGGCCCTCCCCATTTTCACTTGCTGGAATCTGTGGAAAAACAGGTGCTTGGTCAAATATGAAGGCAAGCAGTCCAGTATTGGTAGAGTCAAGTACCTCATATTCAAGGACATGATGCAATTATTCATCAATGTATTCCCATACCTGCAATGGCTTGGTAATTGGAAGGAAGTGATCAGCATGTTAGAAAACTGCAGGCATGAACTTAAGGTAATTTCAGTCTGGTGGGACAAACCTACAAGGGGTGTGTATAAACTGAATACATATGGTAGTGCCCTTAACAATCTAGGTAAAATTAGGGGAGGAGGAATTCTAAGGGATGACCAAGGCAATATGATCTATGCATATGCCATACCTCTTGGGTTTGGTACCAACAATAAAGCAGAGATTCAGGCAGCCACTCATGGAGCAAATTGGTGCTTGCAACATGGATACAAGAAGATTATTTTAGAGGTGGATTCGAAGCTTCTTAGCAAATGGATCAATCACAATAGCTCACCACCCTGGCAAATTCAACAATACACACAGGAACTCAAAAATATCAGCAGGCAATTTGAATATTTCCAATGCAAACATACCTATAAGGAAGCTAATTGCACGGCTGATCATCTATCTAAATGGAGTCATAGACAAGATATTATTCAACATTTCTACACTCATCATCAACTACCAGGGGCAGCTAAAGGAAGTTATATTCTGGAAAAAATGGGTATGCAAAATTTTAGAAGAAAGAGACTCAGAAGAATTAAACAACCTCCTTGAGGTTATGTGCAACCTTTTCAACATGACTATGGTTTAATAATTATAGCCTTTTTGAATAGGTATAGGTTTTCTTTTTCCTTTTGTACCCCAAACCCTAAACCATAACACTAAACCCTAAACCCTAAACCCTAAACCCTAAATCCAAACCATAAACCCGAAACCATAAACCCTAAATCTTAAACGCTTAACCCTAAACCATTAACCCTAAACCCTAAATCCTATGCCAAAACCCTAAACCTTATATCCTAAACTATAAACCCTAAGCCCTAAATTCTAACCCCCAAACCTTAAACCTACAACTCGAAACCCTAAACCCTAGACCTACAACCCAAAACCCTACATCCAAAACCCAAAACCCTAAAACTTAAACCCTAAACACTAAACTTTTAACCCTAAACTCTAAGCAATAAACCCTTAACCTCAAAACACTAAACCTAAGCCTAAACCATAAACCCTAAATTTAAACCATAAACCAAAAACCTTAAATCCTAAACCCTAACCCTAAACGCAGCTACAGCTCCAACGACTAGCTCTCCACCCGGAATGGCGCGTGAACCGTCGGTGAGCCTTTATAGGCCGCCGGACCAAAGTCATCAGAGGCGCCTAGAGAAGTCGAACAAAACCCACCAAGAATCAACATCTAATTCATCCTACAACCCCATAAATTTGCGAAAAAATGAGGCGATGTATATCGTGATTTGAGAAAGAGAGCTGGACGGGATTCAAAAAATTATTTCCCCAGATCGCGATAAGTTGAATCATCCAAAGTTGTTTAGAGGGAATGATTCTAATACTCAAGGGCGAAAATATAATGAAAAATCAAGTAATTCCATCTTTCCAATTGAGAGAACTGATGAGGCGATCTCTGGGACCTTTATCAAAAAATTACTGGAAGTGCGCCTTTAGATTCGTCCACCTTCCCACCAATTTCATGGAGATTTGAACACTGGGTTTACTCACCTGGTGAAGAGGTACATCTCACTGCAATTTCAAGTATAATGGTTCGTCCAATCTCCGGCGACAAGAATTCTGGTGAGCAAACATCCGAAAAACTGCAGGGTGAAGGTGGCGCTACTAGGGGAGCTTATTCTATGGATGAGGAGGTCCACCATACCAATATACCCATCAATATAGCTCAAGAACATAACCAGGAGGAAATTCAGGCGAGTTTAGTGAATTTGGCAACTTTCGACTAGCTGAGGTTGAAGAACTCAACTGCAGTTCTGAAGCAGAACAACAGGGGACTTTTTTCCCAAGATCATGCAGGTCCAAATGGTCAAAAACAGGACCAACACTCAATGGAACAACAAAAAATAAAGATGAAATCAACGCATGGAGATACAAGAATAAGTCAAGACCTAACTGATCAACAAGGCAATACAAAGCCTACATCTTTGGAAGTGATTGAAGTTGAGAGTTCATCCCATTTCTCATTTGGAGTTAAACCAATGGATACAAGGACAAGCATTGGAGGAAAACAAATAGTAGGTAAAGCAAATAATTATACTAATAAAGTTGATAATGATTATATGCAGGAGCAGCAGGCAATAAATAACAACTCACAAAGGAGAAATCCAAGTGGGGATGGCACTCAAGCAGGTAAGTCTTCTCACTCTAATGCATGTAGAGATGTTGTTAGTCTTAGTAGTAGTGATGATTATGTCAATGTCAATGCAAAAGGGCAAAAAAATGTTGTGTTGAATGATCAGGAACATGGCAGGGGAGATATTGAACCCCATCAGCAAACTGATCGAAATCATGGTAGTGTAAAAAATAACAGCCAAACTCAACTACCTGATCTTGTAGGGAATTCTGAATCCAATAACTATCACAAGGAATTCCCTAAAATTTCCAGCAACTTTGATAGACATACCATAGCCAATCAGAAGGGTCAGCAAACTAATCACCCCAACCAACTGAATGGTCCTAGAAATCTCAATGAGAATCAAAAAATCAAACAGGACCAAAGTACTGAACCTACTCCCTACACAGTGGTATAAATGTTGGCTGCTAGACTTAGGCAAATTCATGCTACATATGCAACTTCTATAGAGCTTGTCCCTCCCAGACACACTACTAAATAGGGCCAACCTGCTGTGATTTATAATATGAATGACTTCATGAACAAATTAACGGTGGATTGTAAATATACCCTTATAGGTAAATTCAGTACCAGCATGCCAAAAATTGAACTTATCAGGAAAAGCTTCATCTTACAGACCTAGTTGGATGGGGGGTCAATGTTGCTCATTATAATGCTAAGCATGTGTTTATTGATTTGGAGAATGAATTAGATTATAACACTGTATGGACACAACAAAGAATGACCATTGAGGGCAAACTTATGAGAATACAAGCTTGGAATCCCAATTTTAGACCTGAACAAGAAACACCTATTGTTCCTATATGGGTACTGCTGCCGGGCCTACCATGGCATTGTTTCAAAAAGAAATTCATCACACCTCTACTAGAATCAGTGGGCAAAGTGTTATACTTAGATACAACTTCTATCAAAAAAACTAGAGCTAGTATGGCCAAGGTAAAAGTCCAAGTGGACCTCACCAAGGCTAGACCTAGACATAGTTGGATTGGTTTGGATGATGAAGATCTCTCTATAGGGAGATGGCAATCTATTGAATACGAAAATATCCCCCCTTATTGTGTATACTGCACACATCAAGGCCACATGATAGGTGATTGTAACTTCAAAATAAGGGATGAGGACTTCAAACGAAAGAAAGAGTTACGAGAGGAAATGAAAAACATGAACAAAGGTGAACAAGGGCAACAAAGAAGTGATCATAAGCAGACCAGGATAAAGGAGCAAGAGGAGCAACAACACCAAAATACCAAGGAAGGGAGCAATCAGCAGCAAGCTGAGCAGCTGAAGGAAGAAGAATGGCAAGTGTCAAGAAAAAACAATAAACTACAGGAAGAAAAACTACAGAAGACAGTTTGGAGGCCAACCTTACCACAGAACAAAATGTCAAAAGAGCAATCACAAATCACAGCTCAACAAATAGGTACACTTAATACTTCTAATCATAATTCTTTTACTAAGCTTAACATGCAGGAAAAACAGCCTGAAGATATCCAGGAGCATAACAGTAATGAAGGGACAGTACAACAGGGAGCACAAAGCAGGTCTAAAGCAGTCCATAACCAGAAAGGACAGGTCAAGCAAATAGTTAACAAAGTAAATAACAAGAGCATAGGTATTGACACAATGCTCCCAATCCCCACAAACCCCAATAGTTCATATTTTTATGGTGTTGTTGAAGTTGAAGGAGGGATGGATGGGGGATGTTAGGAGAAACAAACTAACATGCAGGAAGGGGTGTCCAAAGGGGGGAATTTGTCTCATGTTATGTCTGAGGGTACTCACACTGACCATAGTTCAGACTCTAGAACTTCTGCTACCACTACAAGCCAACAACATATTCCAGATCATCAACAAGTGTAGCAACAAGAACAAACAAGGGCAAAGAATCTGGATACCACCAAAAATAACAGGGACAAACAACAAGTGGAGGTAACAACAACAGGTAAACCAAACAAAAAATCTATGGCAAAAGATTTGGGATCCAATGCAAGTACTAGCAAACAAGGAAACACTCCCAAAATCAAGAACAAACCTAGCAAAAAAAATAAATAGAGAAGCAGCTAAAAAGAGACAGGCAACACAACAGGAGAAGGATCAGCAAGGGGAACAACAAACGACTAAGGAAGCTTGCAAGAAGTTTATTATGGTTGATGAACAACTGGGCATGGACATTACTCCCTTACATGCACAGTACATGACCCCTCCTCATAATGTCGCTTCTGATAAAATGTATGAAAAGTTCCAGATTAATAAGAGCCCTATTTTTGATGAATATGTTGTGGACAATTCAGAAGATGAAAGGGATAGAGATAACCAGTCCCTCAAGGAAATTGATAAGGATGATGAAACCAGTGAACTACTGATTAAAGCTTTCAGTCCTCGCCCTGATAGAGGCCTTGAGGATGAGATTCAACAAGTGGCCAAAACTCAAGGTTTATCTCCCAGAGGTATAAATCATGATAGATTCCACTTCAAAACTCAAGACACCAACACTGTCACTGCAGGTAGACCAAACACAAGGCTCTTTACTTCCAGATCATCTCAATGATTAGTACACTTATTTGGAATGTAAAGGGGATCAATACTCAAGGAGTTCTGGAAAGACTCAAAATGCTCAAGAAGATGCACCATCTTTCTATCATTGCCATCTTAGAACCCTTCTAAGACACTACCCATGTTCAAAGTTTTAAAAACCATCTACCTATGGCTAAGGCTGTAAGCAATTGCAATGGCAAGATTTGGCTATTTTGGAATATAGACATTGACTGTGTAGTACTAGGGGAGGATGAAAAACAAATTACTTGTGACATTGGCCACAATGAACTTCAGACTAAGTTAACCTATACCTTTGTGTATGCTAAGTGTAAGTATCATCTTTGAAGGCCTCTATGGGATAGAATATTGCATCATGCTGCTGGAAATACCAATCACTGGTGTTCAATTGGTGACTATAATGTCATTACTTCTATTGAGGAAAATCTAGGAAGAGTACTTTACAACATAAGGAAGGGTCTTGAGTTCATTGCTGTGATTGAAGCTTGTAGACTCATGGATTTGGGCTTTAGTGGCCAGAAGTTTACTTGGTCTAATAAAGGGGTATACATCACAAAATTTGGAAAAGGCTGGACAGAGGTCTTATTAATGATGCTTGGTTGGAAAAAATGCCTCAAACGACCATCACCCATTTACCATCAATAGGGTCAGATAACTGTCCATTACTGATGGAAATGGCTGCTAAAGT
Source organism: Solanum verrucosum (assembly GCF_900185275.1). NCBI lineage: Eukaryota > Viridiplantae > Streptophyta > Magnoliopsida > Solanales > Solanaceae > Solanum > Solanum verrucosum. The sequence goes on from NW_026020833.1 coordinate 867,658, forward strand.
AGAGGACCAAACCAGATATTTTAAATTTCTCAATTGTTGGGCTAATCATACTAATTTTTTGATACAGTTAAAGCTTGCTGGGAAAGAACTATGAAGGGTAATATCATGTGGCAGTTTCATCAAAAATTAAAAAGGTTGTCCAATACCCTTAGCTCTTGGTCTAGGCAGGAATTTGGAGACATTTTCTCAAAGATAAAGGATTATGAGGAGAAGGTCAAGATTGCAGAAGAGCATCTTATTCAAGATCCCACTGGAAAAAAATAGGGCAACACTGCATGAACTAAATGCAGAGTACATCAGATTCCTGAAAATGGAGGACTCCATATTGAAATAGAAAACTCAATTGCAGTGGTTCAAGGAAGGTGATGCTAACACCAAATATTTTCATTCACTGATAAGAGAGAGAAGAAGAAGATTGTTTATACACAAACTTATTAGAAATGATGGGGAGTGGTTACAGGGAGATGATACTATTGCTAAGGCTGCCTGTGATCATTTCCATAATATCTTTACAGGAGACAATAAGTTCATCAATGAGGGGGCCTAGAAATGTATTCCTAGGATGGTCAATTAGGAGTAGAATGACAGCCTCACCAGTATGCCTACTCTGGCAGAATTGAAAGAAGTAGTGTTCTCTATGAACCCTAACTTTGCAGCTGGTCCGGATAGGATGAATGGTTATTTTTTTCAAAAATGCTGGCCTATTATCAAGAATGATCTCCTTGGAGTCATCCAAGCATTCTTTTGTGGACAAATAATTCCCAAATATTTTTCTCATTCTTGTATTGTTTTGCTCCCCAAGGTGAACAACCCCAATAAACTCACTGAATTCAGTCACATCAATCTAAGCAACTTTACTAGCAAAATTATCTCTAAACTAGTAAGTTCTAGACTAGGTCCTATGCTACCTAATTTCGTTTCCCTTAAGCAATCGGGCTTTGTCAAAGGGAGAAGTATATCTGAAAACATCATGCTAGCTTAGTAGATTATTCATCAGATTAAGAAACCAAATATTGGTAGCAATGTTATTATGAAGTTGGACATGGCTAAAGCATATGATAGGGTTTCTTGGTCCTATATTTGCTTGGTGTTGAGAAGAATGGGTTTTGATGAAGTTTTTATTATATGGTTTGGAGGATCATGGCCAACAATTGGTACTCTATTATTGTCAATGGAAAAAGACATGGCTTCTTTCAATCCACTAGAGGCCTCAAGTAAGGGGACCCTCTATCCCTTGCCCTATTTATTTTAGGAGCAGAGGTCCTTTCTAGATCCTTGAACAGACATCACAACAACCCTGAATACCATGATTTTTCCATGGAAATCAGAGGTCCCCAAGTGAATCATTTGAGCTTTGCAAATGATATCATTCTTTTTACCTCTGGAAGACAAAAAACTTTGAAGCTCATCATGCAGACTCTGAATTCATATGAGGAGGTCTCAGGCCAACTTGTTAACACAGACAAAAGTTACTTTATGGTTCACTCTTGTGCATTCAATAGTACAAGAGACAGAATCAAGAGAATCACTGGTTTCAAATAGAAGGAGGGCCCTATCACTTACCTTGGTTATCCTTTATTTGTTGGTAGACCTAGGATTATTTATTTTTCAGATCTAATCAACAAGTTTTTGTGCAGGATCACAGGTTGGCAAACTAGATTATTAAGCTATGGTGGTAGAGCAATATTGGTCAAGCATGTGTTGCAATCTTTACCTATACACCTCCTATCAGCACTGACTCATCCAGTTACTGTCCTCAATCAGATACAAAGCATCATGGGTGACTTTTTCTGGGGATGGATGAACGAGAAGAAAAAATATCATTGGGCGTCATGGAAGAATTTAAGCTTTCCATATGATGAGGGGGGTGTGGGAATGAGGAGTCTTAAAGATGTTTGCATGGCTTTTCAATATAAACAACGGTGGATTTTTAGATCTAAAAAAACACTTTGGGGAGATTTTTTGTGAGCTAAATATTGTCAAAGGTCTAATCCTATTAGTAAAAAATGGGATACATGTGAATCTCTGACTTGGAAATATCTTATGCATAACAAACACAAAGTAGAAGCACACATTCAATGGAAACTCAACTCAGGCATCTGCTATTTTTGGTGGGATAATTGGCTTGGGGTTGGACCCCTTGCTCAATTTTCTGCTCACAGTAATAGATTCAACAATACTACTGTAGCAGAATTTTGGCATGAGGGACAGTGGAATTGGAGTATGCTCATCCAACATGTACCCAACTATCAATTAACCAACATCCTATCCATAGAGCTTCACATTCAGCAGGATCTCCCAGACCAGGCTATCTGGAAACTCAACACTGATGGCAAATTCAGCTGCTACTCTGCATGGAATGTTATAAGGGAGAAGAGGATCAAGACTCAATTCAAGTCCTTTATTTGGCACAAGAGTATCCCTTTTAAATCTTCCTTTCTTTTATGGAGAACTTTAAGAGGTAAACTTCAAACTAACGAGAAACTAACCAGTTTTGGCAGTGAACCAGCCAACTATTTTTGTTGTTGTAACAGGCCAAGTATGGACACAATCGAGCACACCTTCAACAATGGACACTTTGCTTCCTACGTGTGGAAAAGCTTTGCTGCAAATGCTGGAATCACCACAGACCACAACTCCCTACTCCAACTCATCAAGCAATAGTGGTCAGCTAGACACAATAATGAAGAACATAGGCTGTTATTACGGGCTAGACCAATATTCATTTGTTGGAACCTATGGAAAAATAGATGTGCTAGTAAATATGGAGGCAAGCAATCCAATGTTAGTAGATTTAAATATGCAATCTACAAGGACAATTACAAGCTCATGACTACAACCTTCCCCCACATCAAATGGCCTTCGAACTGGAGGGACCTGTTTCAGCTTGGGGAAAAATGTGAGCATGATACCAAGGTGACCCTTGTTAGATGGATAAAACCTCCAAATCAGTGGGTAAAAATCAACACAGATGGCAGTGCATTAAGTAATCCTGGCAAAACTAGTGCAGGAGGCATCTTAAGGGATCAAGACAGAGAAATGTTGATAGCATTTGCCACTCCATTAGGGGAAGGTACTAAAAATCAAGCTGAAGTAGAAGCAGCTATCTTCGGGATGACGTGGTCCTTAGCATTGCGATACAAGAACGTCCTGTTGGAGGTGGATTCACAGCTCCTAGTGGACTAGATAATGCATAAAACCAACCCTCATTAGAGTATCAATACACAGATTATAGAAAGACTCAAAAATCTTAAAAATATGCATCAAGTGTCGATGATTGCAGTTTTAGAACCTTTTTTGGACACTACCCAGATAAATATTTTTAAAAGTATGCTTGCCATGGATCATGCAGTTAGTAACATCAATGGAAAAATCTGGCTTTTTTGGACTAATGAGATCACTTGTAATGTGTTTGAAGCTGATGAACAACAGATTTCTTGTGAACTGACCCACACAAAAACTCCTCAGACTTACATTATGACTTTTGTGTATGCCAAGTGTAAAGACTATCTCAGAAGACCTCTTTGGGATCGGCTTCTTCATCTTGCTGATACTAAAGATACCATTCCTTGGTGTACTGTGGGGGACTTTAATGTTATAATTGATATTGATGAAAAGCTGGGTAGCATCCCTTATAACATGAGGAAAAGCTTAGAATTTATTGGAGTCATTGAAGCTTGTGGACTCACGGATTTGGGGTTTAATGGATCAAGATTCACTTGGTCTAATCAAAGGGGTATCAACTTCAGAATCTGGAAAAGGTTGGACAGGGCTATGGTTAATGATAAATGGTTGAAGGATATGCCTCATACTAGCATTACTCATCTCCCCTTTGTGGGATCTGATCACTGCCCACTTCTGATGGAAATGAATGTCAGGCCTGAGAACCACATTAAGTATTTCAATTTCTCAACTGTTGGACTGATCAACCCTCCTTTACAGAGACTGTTACTGACTGCTGGAAAAGGCCTATAGAAGGAAATCCCATGTGGACTTTTCATCAAAAGCTGAAGAGACTGGCATCTACTCTCAGTGTATGGTCTAAAATGCACTTTGGAGATATTTATGCTAAGGTAAAAGAATTTGAAGCAAAGGTCAAGGAGGCAGAGGATAATCTTATTCACAATAACACAGAGGAACAGAGGGCAGAACTTCATGGAATTAATGCAGAATTTATCAGATTCATGAAGATGGAAGACTCTATTCTTAAACAAAAAACTCAGTTGCATTGGTTTAGAGAAGGGGACAGCAATTCAAAGTACTTCCATGCATTGATTAGAGGGAGAAGGAGAAGGTTGTTTATACACAAAATCCTCAATGACAAGGCTGACTGGATACAGGGGGATGAGCACATTGCGAAGGCTGCCTGCGAACACTTTCATAATATCTTCACAGGGGAAGAAAAATTCATTGACGAAATCCCCATTAATTGTATTCCAAGAATGGTAGACCAAGAGCATAATGACATGATGAAGGAGTTACCATCTATGGAGGAACTTAAGGAGGTAGTCTTTTCCATGAATCCCAATTCAGCCGCTGGACCTGACGGGATGAATGGATGTTTTTTCCAGAAATGTTGGAGAATTATCAAAACGGACTTGCTGGCAGTTATTCATGCTTTTTTCAGCGGTTACATGCTTCCCAAATACTTCACACATGCCTGCTTAGTCCTTCTTCCCAAGGTGAAAAATCCCAATAAACTTACAGAGTATAGACCCATCAGTCTGAGCAACTTCACCAACAAGATTATTTCTAAGCTATTATGCCTCAGATTGGCTCCTATCTTAGCTAGCCTGATTTCCCCTAATCAGTCCGGCTTTGTTAAGGGTAGGAGCATCTCTGAGAACATTATGTTAGCTCAAGAAATTATTCATCAACTCAAACAACCCAATATTGGAAGCAATGTAATAATCAAACTCGGTATGGCAAAAGCTTACGACAGGGTATCTTGGTCATATATTTGTCTAGTCCGCCGACAAATGGGTTTTGATGAAGTCTTCATAGACATGGTTTGGAGAATTATGGCAAACAATTGGTACTCTATTATTATTAATGGCAAGAGACATGGTTTCTTCCATTCCACTAGAGGCCTTAAGCAGGGAGATCCCCTATCCCCAACCCTATTTATTTTAGGTGCTGAGGTATTGTCAAGATCCTTGAACAGACTCTTCCAGAATCCCCTATACCATGGCTTCCAAATGGAAAGGAGGGGTCCTCAGATTAATCATCTGAGCTTTGCAGATGGCATCATTATATTCACCTCGGGAAGGAAACATTCTCTCAAACTTATTATGCATACTTTGGCTACTTATGAGAGGATATCCGGCCAGCTCGTTAACAAAGCAAAAAGTCATTTTATGCTTCACTCCAATGCCTTCAGAACCACCAGTGACAGAGTTAGAAAATATGCGGGATTTCATCAAAAAGAAGCTCTCTCACATACTTAGGATGCCCTTTATTTGTTGGCAGGCCTAGGATAATCTACTTCTCGGAGCTCATTAACAAGGTTGTTAACAGAATCATAGGATGGCAATCAAAAATTTTGAGTTATGGGGGTAAAGTAACTTTGATTAAGCATGTACTACAATCACTCCCTATCCACATTCTTGCAGCTACTGCCACACCTTCAACAGTTATGAAGCAAATCCAAGGCATTATGGCAGACTTCTTCTGGGGGTAGAGGAATGACAAGAAAAAATACCATTGGTCCTCTTGGAAGAACCTAAGTTTTCCCTATGATGAAGGAGGAATTGGAGTTCGACTTATGAATGATGTATGTCGAGCATTCCAATTCAAGCAATGGTGGACATTTAGATCCAAGCAAACACTGTGGGGGGATTTTCTAAGGGAAAAATATTGCCAAAGATCCAATCCCATAAGTAAAAAATGGGACACTGGGGAATCCCAAGCTTGGAAATTGATGATGAAGAACAAACACACGGTGGAGAGCCACATTCAATGGAAAATCAGAAATGGGTCTTGCTCCTTTTGGTGGGATAACTGGTTAGGTGTAGGCTCCTTATCTCACTACACCTCTGCTAGCAATAGGTTCAACAACGAATCAGTCTCTGAATTTATCGAGGAAGGTCAATGGAACATGAATAAGGTGCTCCAGATTGCCCCTCCATGCCAGGTTCATAGTATCCTCTCTACTCAGCTACACCTTCAAAATGGACAGCCTGATCTGGCAGTTTGGACTCCTAACACCAGTGGCCAGTTCTCTGTGTCTTCTGCGTGGAACTGCATTAGAGAAAAAAGGGAAAAAACCAAGATCAACACCTATAGTTGGCAAAAAAATATCCCTTTCAAATGTTCCTTTTTGCTTTGGAGAGCAGTCAGGGGAAAACTCCCTACTAATGAGAAGCTTGCAAGTTTTGGAATTGAGCCTAGTGAATGCCACTGCTGTCACTCTCCAGGTACAGATACCATCAAACATATCTTTAATTCAGGAAACTTTGCCAAGAATGTATGGAAGTTTTTTGCAATTGCGTTGGGTATTCAAACTGATCCCCTACCTCTAAGAAACATGATTATGAGGTGGTGAAGTTCGAATCCTAACAATGAAGCACACAAACTCATCCTACAATCTACTCCAATCTTTATTTGTTGGAATTTATGGAAAAATAGGTGTGCTAAAAAGTATGGGGGAAAACAGTCCAACATGGCAAGGGTCAAACATCTTGTGATTTTAGACACCGTCAAACTGCTACATACAGTCTTCCCCTATATATCCTGGCCATGGGAATGGAGCAAGCTATGCACACTCATTGAGAAGTGTACCCACGACATCAAGGTGACTGTTGTCCGGTGGATCAAACCCCCGGACAGATGGACTAAATTAAACACTGATGGGAGTGCACTGTCCAATCCGGGAAGCACAGGTGCAGGCGGGATTCTTAGGAATCATTTTGGAGATATTATTTTTGCCTTTTCAGCTCCTTTAGGTAAAGGAACGAACAACCAAGCTGAGATTGAAGCGGCTATATTTGGCTTATCATGGTGTATACATTTGAATTATAAGAAGGTAATCCTCGAAGTTGACTCTCAACTTCTAGTAGACTGGCTTGTGAGCAGCACAGTAGCACCATGGTCGATATCATCCCAGGTGCACAAGCTTCAACATCTCACCACTCAATTCACACACTTCAAATGCATGCATACTCTCCGAGAAGCCAATTTTGTCGCAGACTCACTCTCCAAACACAGTCACCAGCTGACCACTCCCCAGCTTTTCTTCAACATCCAGCAGCTCCCTAAATTAACATCAGCATACCTCCAGTAGGACCTGGCAGAAAGAGCCAGCTTCAGAAGACGAAAGTTGAAGCGCATTAAGGAACCCCCATGATCCATTCATAATGTATTAAGGACCTATGAAGGAGCCAAAACTACTTCAGGACTTATCTTCCTCTATTAGATGATCCATCTGTCATCCCCATATAGACTTTCCCTTGATAGATTAGCATAGCGTAGTCTCTTTTGTAAAGGGAGAGTCTCCCTAATTTATGTTTTTCCTAGATTCCTTGTATCGAGAGGAGTCCTCTCACATAGGTGCATAGATGATAGGCCCTAACTAGTTTGGGAAAGAGTGGGAGAACCTACTAAAGGTACTTAGTAGGCTACCAACTCTTATACCACCATTAAGTGGAGGTAAGGTTTATGTCCCCCGCCTTGTATATTTTTGTTTTTATATATGGTAAGGCCTGGGGGTGTAGCTAAGCCCCTGACCCCCCCAAGGGTCGTTAAAATAAAGAAAAAAAAAAAACCCTAAACCAAAACCCTAAACACTAAATCCAAACCCTAAACCCAAAACCCTAAACCTTAAACCCTAAATCCTAAACTTTAAAACCTAAACACTAAGCTAAAACCTTAAACCCTAAACCCTAAATCCTAAACCCTAAACATTAAATCCAAACCCTAAACCTTAAACCCTAAATGCTAAGCTCTAAACGCTAAACCCTAAACTATAACCTTAAACCCTAAACACTAACCCTAAACACTAAACCCTAAACCCTAACCCTAAATCCTAACCTTAAACCATTATCCTAAACCCTAAACCTTAACCTTAAACATTAAACCCAAAACCCTAAACCCTAAACCCTAACCCTGAACGCTAAACCCTAAACCCTAATCACAAACCCTAAACCAAATCCCTAAATACTAAATCCAAATCGTAAACCGTAAACCCTAAACCTTAAATCCTAAACTCTAAACCCTAAACCCTAAACCTCAAATCCTAAACCATAACCCTAAACCCTATATCCAAACCTAAAACCCAAAACCATAAAATCTAAATCTCAAACCCTAAACCCTAAATCCTAAAAGCTAAGCCAAAACACTATACCATAAATCCTAAACTCTAAACCCTAAACCCTAAATCCTTAACCCTAAACCTTAAAGCACCAAACCAAAAACCCTAACATCAAAACCCTAAAACTAAAACACTAAACACTAAACTTTTAACCCTAAACTCTAAGCAATAAACCCTAAAGCTCAAAACACTAAACCATAAACCCTAAACCCTAAATTTAAAACCCTAAACCCTTAAACCCTAAACTCTAAACTCTAAACCTAAACCCTAAACCTTAAATCCTAAACCCTAAACCCTAAACGTTAAACCCTAAACCCTAAACCTAAACCCTAAACCTAAACCCTAACCCTAAACCCTAAACCCTAAATACTAACCCTAAACCCTTACTCGAAACACTAACCTTAAACCTTATATCCTAAACCCTAAACCCTAACCCTAAATCCTAAACCATAATCTTAAACCCTAAACCCTAAATCCTAAGCCCTAAATTCTAAATTATAAACGTTAAACTTTAAATCCTAAACCCTAAAACCTAACCTTAAACACTAAACCCTAAACCCCAAACTCTAAATCCTAACCTTTAACCCTAAACACTAAACCCTAAACCCTTAATCCTATACTCTAAACTCTAAACCCTAAAACCTAAACCTAAACCCAAAACCAAAAACTCTAAACTCCAACCTTAAACCCTAAACCCTAAACCGTAAACCCTTAATCCTATACTCTAAATCGTAACTCAAAACCCAAAACCTAAATCATAAACACTAAATCCTAAATCATAAATCCTAATTTCTAAATAATAAACCCTAAACCCTAAATCCTAAACCCTAAACCCTAAACCCTAACCCCTAAATCCTAAACCCTAATCCTAAATCCTCAACCCTAAACCCTAAACCCTAAATACTAAACCCTCAACCCTCAACCTCAGCGCTTTCCCATTTTTCAATTTTTTTTCTCTCTCTAATTTCCCTCTCTAGGGGAACTCTCTCAAAATTATACAGCAGCTATAGCTTTAACGGCTAGCTCTTCAGCCGGAATGGTGCGTGAGCCGCTGGGGAGCCTTTACAGGCCGCCGGACCAAAGCCATCGGAGGCGCCTGGAGAAGACGAACAAAACCCACTAACAATCAACACCTAATTCATCCTACAACTCCACGAATTTGCGAAACAATGAGGCGATACAGATCGCGAATTCAGAGAGGGAGCTGGACGGGATTCAAAAAATTATTTCTCCAGGTCGCGATAGGTTGATTCATCCAAAGTTGTTTAGAGGGAATGATTCTACTACTCAAGGGCTACAATATACTGAAAAATCAAGTGATTCCATCTTGCCAATTGAGAGAACTGATGAGGCGATCTCTGGGACCTTCGCCAAAAAAAAGTCTAAGATGCGCGCGCCATCAAATTCGTCCACCGTCCCACCAATTTCATGGCGATTTGAACACTGGGGTTTATTCAACTGGTGAAGAGACACATATCACTGCAATTTCAAGTAGAATGGACCGTCCAATCTCCGGCGACAAGAATTCCGGTGAGCAAGCAACCGAAAAGCTGCAGGGTGAAGGCGGCGCTACTAGGGGAACTTATTCTATGGATGAGGAGGTCCACCATGCCAATATAACCATCAATATAGCTCAAGAACATAACCAGGATGAAATTCAGGCGAGTTTAGTGAATTTGGCAACCAGTAGACAAGTTGAGGATGAAGAACTCAAATGCAGACCTGAAGAAGAACAACAGGGGACTTGTTCCCAAGATTGTGAAGGTACAAATGGTCAAAAACAGGACCAACACGCAATAGAACAACAAAAAATAGAGAAGAATTCAAAGCATGGAGCTACAAGAATAAGTCAGGACCTAAATGATCAACTTGGCAATTCACAATCTATTTCGTTGGAAGTGATTGAAGTTGGTAGTTCATCTCAATTCTCATTTGGATTTAAACTAACGGATACAAGAACTAGCATTGGTGGACACCAAAGAGCAGGTAAAGCAATTAATTATACTAATGAATTTGGTAATGATCATATGCAGGAGCAGCAGACAATAAAAAACAACTCAGAAAGTAGAAATCAGAATAGAGATTACACTCAAGCAGGTAAGTCTTCTCACTCTAATGCCTGTAGAGAAGAGGTTAGTCTTAGTAGTAGTGATGACCAGGTGAATGTAAACTTAAGCCATAAACCCAAAATGTTAACCCCTAAACACTAAATCCTAACCCCTAAACCCTAAACCCATAACCTAGAACCCTAAACCCTAAATCCTAAACTCAAAACCCTAAATCCTAACCCTAAACCCTAACCCTAAACCATAAACCCTAAACCTTAATCCATAACCCTCAACCCTTAATCCTAAACCCAAAATCCTACACCCTAAACGTAAACCCTAAACCCTAAACCTTAAACTCTACAACCATCACTTCCTCATTTCCTAATTCTTTTCTCTCTCTAATTTCTCTCTTTACGCGGGACTCTCTCAAAATATCTGCACACCTACTACAGTCCCAATGGCTACTTCATCTGCTGGAATGGCGCGTGCACCGCCGGTGAGCCTTTTTCAGGCCGCCGGACCAAAGCCATCTGAGGCGCTCTGAGGAGACGAACAAAACCCACCAAGAAGCTTCATCTAATTCATCCTACAACTCTACGAAATCGTGAAATACTGAGGCGATGAACATCGCGATTTCACATGATTCTATTGAGCCAATTGTGAGATTTGGCGAGGCGAATTTTGGAGAAATCGACGCAAATTCACCGGAGCTGCGCCTTCAAATTCATCCAGCTTCCCACCATTTTCACGGCGAATTGACCACTGGGGTTTGTTCACCTGGTGAAGAGGTGCGTCCCATACCAAGCCCAAGTAAATTGGCCGGTCAAATCACCGACGACATGAAATCCGGTAAGCAAGCAGTCGAAGATGACAACGGCGCCACTGGAGGCAACTGCTCGTTGGACGAGGAGGTCCATCTGACCAACATATCCACAAAATTAGTTCAAGAACATAGCCAGAATAAGATCCCAACGAGTTCCCTCAAATATAAAACCAATTCACAAACTAAACCGGATGAACATAGCTGCAGACTTGAAGAACAACAACAAGAAACTTTTTCCCATGACCAAGCAGGGCCTAATGGTCAAAAGCAAGGTCACAATACTTTAGGGAACCAACAAATGGAGATGGAAGTTCCACAAGCTGCTACGTGAGTTTCACAGTGCCAAAATGATCACCTGGACATGACAAGTTCTACTAATTCGGAAGTCATTGATGTGGAAAACTCATCACACTTCTCTTTTGGAGTGAAACCAGTAGACATAATTCCCAGCAATGGAGGACAATCAGAACCAGGTATGAATCCTACGCTTAACAATGTACTGTCTCATGGCTCCTTGCAGGAACATCAGCAAGCAAATATCGCTCCCTTGAGCAAAAAACTAAACGTGGAGAGCACTCAGGCAGGTAAGTCCTTTAATTCTAACTCTAGTAAAAATATTATTAACTGGATTAGTAGTGATGATCATGTGATCGAGAGTGCCAATGGGCAAAAGAGTATAATGAGGGATGAGCAGGAAACTGGTAAAGGAAATAATGACTCACAACAGTAGGAAAATGGACACCAAAATAAAGTGGGAGGAAAAAATTTAGCTCAACCAACTGAACATGGAAGGAATACTGAACCAAGCAGCTACATAGGGACTTCCCAAAACTTTCTAGCAATTTTGATAGGCATACCAGTTCTAACCAGCAGAACCAGCAAATCCAACAACCCAACCAGTCCAAAGAGCCCAACACTTCCAACGAGAACCAAAATACCAAAAAGGTCCCAAGTGTCGAACCTGCTCCCTACACTGTGGTGCAAACTCTAGTTGCTAGGCTCAGGCAAATCCATGCTACGCAGACCATTCCTATTGAACTTGTTCCACCCAAGCACACTACTAAACAAGGCCAGCCTGTTGTGATCTATGACATGGATGATTTCATGAACAAGTTAGCCGTGGATTGCAAATATACCCTTATAGGTAAGTTCAGTACCACCATGCCAAAGATAGAACTCATCAGGAAGAGTTTCATCTTACAAACTCAACTGAATGGGGGGTCAATATTGCACAATATAATGCTAGGCATGTATTTATTGATTTGGAAAATGAATTGGACTATAACACGGTATGGACACAACAACGAATGACCATTGAGGGCAAACTCATGAGAATACAAGCCTGGACCCCCAACTTTAAGCCTGAGGAAGAAATACCCATTGTTCCCATATGGGTACTGCTTCCAGGTCTACCATGGCACTGCTTCAAGAAAAAGTTCATCACACCCCTGCTGGAATCAGTGAGCAAAGTTCTCTACTTAGATCCAGCATCCATTAACTGAACTAGAGCTAGTATGGCCAAGGTTAAAGTCCAAGTAGACCTCACCAAAACTAGACCTCGACACGTTTGGATAGGCTTGGATGAGGAGGACCTCACCAGAGGGAGATGGCAACCAATCAAATATGAAAATATCCCTCCCTACTGTGCCTACTGCAAGCATCAAGGTCATATGATAGGCGATTGCAATTTCAAAATAAGAGATGAAGACCTCAAACGTAGAAAAGAATTAGGTGCAGAGATGAAAAATATAAGTAAGAGTGAACAGGGGCAGCAAGGAAATGAGCATAGACAAGTCAGGACAATGGAGCAAGAGGAACAACAACATCGAAACACCAAAGAAGGGAACACACCTGAACAGCAAAAGGAAGAAGAATGGCAAGTGTCAAGAAGAAAAAACAACAAACCACAAGAGGAGAAAACACAGAAGGCAGTGTGGAGACCTACCTCACCAAAGAACAAAGTGCCAAGAGATCAACCACAGCTCACAACTCAGCAAAAAGGTATACATAATACTTCTAATCATAATCTTTTTTCTAACCTTAGCATGCAGGAAAAACAGTCTCAAGATACTCAGGGACACAACAGCAATGAAGGGAAAGCAACACAAGATTCGCAAAGCAAGTCGAAAGCATACCACAACCAAAAAGAACAAATCTTGCAAACAGAAATCCAAGCAAATAACAAGAACACAGGTATTGACTCAATGCTCCCAATTCCCACAAACCCCAATATTTTAATTTCTAATGGTGATGTTGAAGTTGAAGGAGGGATGGAAGGGGGATGTCAGGAGAGCCACACTAACCTGCAGGAAAAGGGGTCCAAAGGGGGGAATTTGTCTCATGTTATGCATGAGGGTACACACCTTGACCATAGTCCTGACCTTAGAGCCCTTGCTGCCACTACTGTCCAGCTTCACCAACAGACACATCAACAGGTACAGTCAGGGCCAAGGAATCTGATTAGTACTGAAAATAATAAAGAAAAGCAGCAAGTAAGGGCAGGAACTGCAGATAAACAGAACAAAGGAGCCATGGCAAAAGATATGGGAACCAAATCAAGCACTAGCAACCAAGGAAATGCTCCCAAAAGCAAGAACAAACCCAGTAAGTAAAAGAGAGAGGCTGCAAAAAAAAGACAGAGCATACATCAGGATAATGTCCAACAGGGGGAACAACAAAAAGAAGGGGAAGTTTGCAAGAAGTTCATTATGGTTGATGAACACTTGGGCATGGATATTACCCCTTTACAAACCCAATACATGAGCTCTCCAATTAAGGTCCCTCCTGATGACAGGTCTGCAAAGTGTCAGCTGAACACAGGCCCTATAATAGATGAATATGCAGTTGATAATTCAGAGGATGAACCGGATGTGGATAATCAATCCCTCAAAGATCCTGATGAGGATGATGAGACTAGTGAGCTTCTTATTAGAGAATTTAGTCCTCATCCAGATAAAGACTTTGCAGAGGAAATTCAACAGGTGGCTAATAGTCAGGGACTATCACCTAGAGGGTTACACCATGAGAGATTCAAATTCCATGTTCAGGATATCAACACTGTCACTGCTGGCAGACCAAACACTAGGCTGTTTACATCCCCATCATTTCAATGATTAATACAATTATTTGGAATGTGAGGGGGATCAACACCCAAGGTGTAATTGAAAGACTCAAAATGCTCAAGAAGATGCATCAATTATCTATCATTGCCATCATGGAACCTTTCTCGGACAATACTAACATTCAAAGTGCCAAAAATCAGTTAGCTATGGATCATGGTGTGAGCAATTGCAATGGTAAAATCTGGCTCTTTTGGAACATGGACATTGATTGTGTAGTTCTAGAGGAGGATGAACAACAAATTACCTGTGAATTTAGGCATAATGAACTCCAAAACCACTTCACCACCACTTTTGTGTATGCCAAATGTAAAGACCATCTCAGAAGGCCTTTATGGGATAGGATGTTACATCAATCTGCTGATATTGATAGGCCTTGGTGTTCTGTGGGAGACTACAATGTTATTACTTCTATTGAAGAAAAACTGGGAGGGGTTCCTTACAACATGAGAAAAAGTCTTGAATTCATTGCTATTATTGAGGCCTATGGTCTTATAGATTTAGGCTTCAGTGGACAGAAATTTACCTGGTCCAACAACAGGGGTATACAACAGAGAGTTTGGAAAAGACTGGACAGAGCTCTAGTTACTGATGCCTGGCTGGAAAAGATGCCTCAGACTACTATCACCCATCTACCTTCAGTAGGGTCAGATCACTGCCCTCTATTGATGGAAATGAATGCTAGGGAAGATGATCAGATCAAATATTTTAAATTTCTTAATTGCTGGACTGACCAACCTAATTTCCTTGATATTGTTAAAGCCTACTGGGACAGGAATGTTGAGGGTAACAACATGTGCAAATTTCATCAGAAACTGAAGAGATTGTCCAACACTCTTAGCAACTGGTCCAGAGAGGAGTTTGGGGATATTTTTGCTAAAGTCAGGGATTTTGAGGAGAAGGTCAAAACAATGGAGAAGCAGCTGATTCAAGATCCAAGTGAGAGTAATATAACTATACTTCATGAACTCAATGCTAGGTATATCAAATTCTTGAAGATAAAAGACTCCATTTTGAAACAAAAAACACAGTTGCAGTGGTTCAAGGAAGGTGACTGCAATACAAAATATTTCCATTCCCTGATAAGGGGAAGAAGACGAAGGATTTTCATTCATAAAATTATCAGGGAGGATGGGGAATGGATACAGGGAGATGAGGTTATTGCTGAAGCTGCCTGCGACCATTTCCAGAAAATCTTCACAGGAGATAACAAAATCATAAATGAGGATGTCCTGGACTGTATACCACAGATGGTCACCCAGGAACAAAATGTTGGACTTACTGCTATGCCTAATCTGGAAGAGTTGAAGGAAGTAGTATTCTTCATGAACCCCAACTCTGCAGCAGGTCCTGATGGGATGAATGGATACTTTTTTCAAAAGTGTTGGCACATTATCAAACATGACCTTTTTGGTGTAACTCATGCATTCTTTTGTGGTCAAATGATTCCCAAGTATTTCTCTCACTCTTGCATTGTGCTCCTCCCTAAGGTGAAAAATCCTAACAAACTTTCAGAATTCAGGCCCATTAGTCTAAGCAACTTCACTAGTAAGATTATATCTAAGCTAGTAAGTTCTAGACTAAGTCCTATTCTACCTAGTTTGGTTTCCCTTAATCAGTCGGGGTTCGTCAAAGGGAGAAGTAGTTCAGAAAATATTATGCTGGCCTAAGAAATTATCCACCAAATTAAGAAACCTAATATTGGAAGCAATGCTATTATTAAATTGGATATGGCTAAAGCGTATGACAGGGTGTCTTGGTCTTATATATGTTTGGTGCTACGAAGGATGGGATTTGATGAAGTTCTTATCGATATGATTTGGAGAATCATGGCTAACAATTGGTACTCTATTATTGACAATGGGAAAAGACATGGTTTCTTTCAATCCACGAGAGGACTCAAGCAAGGTGATCCGTTATCTCCTGCCCTATTTATTTTAGGTGCAGAGGTACTGTCCAGATCTCTGAACAGGTTGTACAACAACCCCGAATACCATGGTTTCTTCATGGAGCCTAGAGGGCCCCAAGTGAATCATTTAGGCTTTGCGGATGATATTATCCTCTTCACCTCAGGAAGACAGAAAACACTGCAGCTATCATGCAAACTCTCCAGTCCTATGAGCAGTCCTCAGGCCAATCAGTTAACACCGAGAAAAGCCACTTCATGGTTCACTCGAGTGCATTCAATATCACAAAGGACAGAATCAAAAGAATCACAGGTTTCAGGCGAAAGGAGGGCCCTATCACCTATCTTGGCTGCCCTCTATTTGTTGGTAGACCTACGATTATTTATTTTTCTGACCATATTAACAAAGTTTTATGCAGGATCACAGGATGGCAGACTAAGCTTTTAAGTTATGGTGGTAGAGTAATCCTTGTCAAGCATGTTTTACATTCCCTACCTATTTACCTATTAGCCTCAATAACACCTCCAGTCACTGTCCTCAGGCAGATCCAAAGCATTACGACCGACTTCTTTTGGGGATGGAGGAATGAGAGGAAAAAATATCACTGGTCTTCATGAAAAAATTTAAGCTTCTCGTACGATGAAGGGGGTGTTGGTATGAGGAACCTCAAAGATGTGTGTTTAGCCTCCCAATACAAACAATGGTGGATCTTTAGATCCAAACAAACTCTTTGGGGGGATTTTTTGAAGGCTAAATATTGCCAAAGGTCTAACCCAATTAGTAAGAAATGGGATACAGGGGAGTCACTGACATGGAAACATCTTATGCACAACAAACTTCAAGTCGAAAAACACATTCAATGGAAGCTCAACTCTGGCAACTGCTCTTTTTGGTGGGATAATTGGCTGGGCATTGGACCTCTGTCTCATTACTCTACCAATAGCAACAGATTCAACAACACCACAGTGGCAGACTTTCGACTTGATGGACAGTGGAACTGGAACAAGCTTCTACAACAAGCACCTAACAGTCAGCTGGCCAGCATTCTCTCCACAGAACTCTCCAACCAGCAGGACCTCCCAGACTTAGCAATATGGAAACCATGCATGGATGGGAACTTCAGCTGTTCATCTGCCTGGAACGGGATCAGAGAAAAGAGGACCAAGACCAATTTTAACTCATTCATTTGGCATAAGTGTATCCCTTTTAAAATTTCATTTATTTTGTGGAGAACACTAAGAGGCAAACTCCCTACTAATGAAAAACTAACTAGCTTTGGCATTGAGCCAACAAGCTGTTTTTGCTGTTGTAACAGGTCTGGCCTCGACACGATAGAGCACATATTCAACATCGGATAGTTCGCGACATATGTGTGGAGAAGCTTTGCAGATGCTGCTGGAATCATCACAGATCACAGCTCTATTACTCAACTCATCATACAATGGTGGTCAACGAAGTATAACAATGAAGCACACAAGCTGTTACTACAAGCGACACCATTATTCATTTGTTGGAACCTTTGGAAGAATCGTTGTGCTAGTAAATACGGAGGCAAATCGTCCAATATTAGTCGAGTTAAATATGCCATCTACAAGGACAACTACAAACTAATGAGTACTAACTTCCCCCAAATCAAATGGCCTTCAAATTGGAAGGAACTAATTCAGCTAGGGGAGAGCTGTAGTCATGATATCAAAGTGACACTCGTTAGATGGATAAAGCCTCCAGCTAGTTGGGTCAAAATCAACACGGATGGCAGTGCATTAAGCAACCCGGGCAGAATTGGAGCAGGCGGCATCCTAAGGGATCAAATGGGAGCAATGCTATTAGCATTTGCTACTCCTTTGGGGGAAGGCACTAACAATCAAGCCGAAATAGGAGCAGCCATTTTTGGTATGACATGGGTACTCCAGCTGGGCTACAAAAAGGTTGTTCTGGAAGTGGACTCGCAACTACTTGTACACTGGATCACGCAGAAAGCCAAACCTCCATGGAGCATCAGCACACAACTACAACAACTTCAGGAACTCATCAGAGAAACACACAACTTTCGTTGCAAACACACATACAGAGAGGCTAACTTTGTGGCCGATTCCTTATCAAAGCAAAGTCACAAGCTTACTTGTCCCTAAATATATTGCAACACCCAGCAACTACCAAGAGAAGCAAGAGCCTATTATCAACTAGACATGGTCGAAATGGCAAGTTTTAGAAGAAGGAAAATCAAGAGGATCAAAGAACCACCTTGAATGGAATCCAAACCTTTTCAACTAGCTAGGATTGAAAATCATAGCCTTCTTGAATAGGTCTAGAGTTTATTTTGTTTTATTTTGTCTACTTGTAAAGGGAGAGTCTCCCTTATTTATGATTTCAAGATTTTTTGTATCGAGAGGAGTCCTCTCTTTTAGGTACTTAGTTTTTAGAGTTTCCTTTTTAGAATGGGGATAAGTTGACTATCTGAAATGACCCAAAAGGTTCTTAAAAATGTGCTTTGGAAGTTACCGGAAACTTGTTTAGCTATATCAAAAAAATCTGTTTCGTTTTTTTAAAATCCGACTTCATATTCTTGTTTAGGGGGTCAAATTGAGTGGGAAATGGGTCTAACCCAAATTTTAGAGCAACCGTATCAAAATCCGAAATTTTCAAGTGAAGCCTTTTTCGAGGGTCTACTTTTGAGGGTCATATCTCCTAGCACACAAATAATTGGGTGGCCCATAACATATCCATGGAAATCCCTTGGAGTTAGCTACCTAACGCACTTCGTTTCACCTCATTCAGAGTTCGGACGAAGAAGTTATGCCCATTTTCGTAAAATCTATCCGGCAGGAAATGCAATTTCCAGTGAGCGTTTTTACTGTTCACCCGCCTCATTTTTTTTTCTAAGTGTTGGACCATTTTTCCAAAGGGCATATGTTATTTCCTATATACCATTAGTTCAATTCCCATCTCTAAAACATTTCCCAAAACACCTATTTCATACTTAGACACATTTTCTCTCAAGTTCTCTCAAGAACCCTAATCCAAAACCTTCCTCAAGATTGAAGAGACTCTTGCTCCAAGTTCCAAGCTTCCGTTGAAGTCACTCTGAAGACCTTCATAAGAAATCAAGGTATGTGGTGTTGAACTCATGGGTCCTTCCACCCATAGTGACTAGACTCTATTCTACTCACTAATTCATGGTTTAAGTTAAGATTCATAAATTAGTCTTGTTCTTTGTAATAATTTCCTGCACATTGAATTTTAAACATGAAAAGTGATTGTTTTGAGCATGTTGTGACTCTAGAACTTGAATCTAAATTTGGAATGGATGTGGAGATTTTCATGTGGTATTGTGGGTGTTAAAAGGTGTTGTTGTAGGTTGTTCACTGGTTTGGCTGCAAAATTACTACCCTATTTTCCATGCTTTTTGATTCCATTACATGCCTTCAAGGTGTTTGACAAAATGTCCAACTATGGAGAATTGATGAATCGATGCTTTAAAGCTTGAGTTATGAGATGTATGGAAATCCAGAGATGTGTTGATGACAAACTAAGCTTGTGTATATGTTCATTCCATACGTGAGATTGCATTAGAGCCTAATGGGAATTTCCTATATAAAGTGTTGCATGACCATGCCCGGTTCGGGGGAAAAGAACCGGACAACCATGTGAGAGGTTTATATCTCACCACCTAGGATGCTTGGGGTGTGACCAACATCAACCATGTGAGAGGTTTATATCTCACCCCCTAGGATGCTTTGGGTGTGACCAACATCAACCATGTGAGAGGTTTATATCTCACCACCTAGGATGCTTGGGGTGTGACCAACATCAACCATGTGAGGGGTTTATACCTTGCCACCAGGGTGTTCGGGTGTGAACGGCATCCCCCATCCTAAGTTGGGGTTATAGATTGGTTGGATCATGCATACACATATGATATCTACTATTAGTATAGATTTACTTAAACATGTTTTGACTTCACTTTGATCATGCATACAAGTACTAACGCATATTTTGCCTACATGATGTCACCATGTAGGGACCGGAGGTACTCTTCATCCTTCTCTCCATTCACGTGGCTAGTACGGTCCTTATCCGAGTTTGTTGGTGAGTCCTCAATGATTTGAGGACTATGTTATGTTTCCTACTCCTATGTTTTGAGACTTTAGCTTGCAATTGTATTTTGACAATGAGGGGAGCTAGATCTTGGTATAGACCTCCTTCCCGATACTCAACCTATTTCTATCCCCACTTACCGTATGGCCCCGGCGGAGTTGAAAGAGCAATTAAAAGATTTGTTAGAGAAGGGGTTTATTAGACCTAGTCATTCTCCCTGGGGTGCTCCGGTTTTACTTGTGAAGAAGAAAGATGGGTCTCTTAGAATGTTTATTGATTATCGACAACTTAATAAGGTCACCGTCAAGAATAGGTATCCTCTTCCAAGGATTGACGATTTATTTGACCAATTGCATGGGGCTAGTCACTTCTCTAAGATTGATCTTCGGTTAGGGTATCATCAAGTGAAGGTGAGGGAGTGTGATATTTTCAAGACGGCCTTTCGTACTAGGTATGGGCACTATAAGTTTGTGGTGATATTTTTTGGGTTGACTAATGCTCCGGATCTCTTTATGGATTTGATGAATAGGGTTTTCAAACCCTACCTTAATTCTTTTGTGGTGGTGTTTATAGATGACATCTTGATCTATTCTCAGGGTGAGGAAGAGCACAAGGGTCACTTGAGGGTTGTACTCCAAAGATTGAGGGAAGAGAAGTTGTACGCTAAATATGAAAAGTGTGAGTTTTGGTTGAAGGAAGTTGCTTTCCTAGGCCATGTGGTGTCGGGGGATGGTATTAAGGTGGATCCTAAGAAGACCGATGTTATTAGGAATTGGCCTAGACCTTTGACCCCGTCGGATATAAGGAGTTTCTTGGGTTTAGCGGGTTATTATAGGAGATTTGTGGAAGGGTTTTCTTCTCTTGCTTCTCCTATGACTAAGTTGACTCAAAAGAAGGCTAAATTTGTGTGGTCGGATGAGTGTGAGGAAAACTTCCAAACTTTGAAAGAAAGGCTTGTGTCCGCTCCTATTTTGTCACTTCCGGATGGGTTAGAAGGTTTTACTGTTTATTGTGATGCTTCCCGCATTGGTTTGGGTTGTGTGTTGATGCAAAGTGGTAAGGTTATAGCCTATGCTTCTAGGCAACTTAAGGTTCATGAAAAAAATTACCCAACCCATGATCTTGAATTGGCCGCCGTGGTTTTTGCTTTAAAGATTTGGCATCATTATTTGTATGGGCTTCATGTTGATATCTTCACCAACCATAAGAATCTCCAATATGTGTTCACGCAAAAAGATCTTAACTTGAGACAAAGGAAGTGGTTAGAATTCCTTAAGGATTATGATATGAGTGTTCACTATCATCCGGGGAAAGCTAATGTGGTGGCGGATGCATTGAGTAGAGTGTCCATGGGTAGCTTGGCTCATGTGGAGGAAGGTAGTAAAGAGTTGGCTAAGGAGGTCCATCGGTTGGCCAAATTGGGAGTTAGGTTAGAAGGGGTGGATAGTGGAGGAATTGTTGTTGTTGATGGTTCAAGGTCTTCCTTGGTTGATGAGGTGATAGTGAAGCAAGATCTTGATCCTTCTTTGGTAGAATTAAAGGCTTCGGTGAGTAGTGGTAAGGTGGAGGTTTTCTCCCAAAGGGGAGATGGTGCCCTTAGGTACCAAGGTAGATTATGTGTTCCTTATGTGGATGGTGTGAGGGAAAGAATCCTTGATGAGGCTCATAATTCTTTTTATTCTATTCATCCGGGGTCAACAAAGATGTATAGAGACTTGAGGGATGTGTATTGGTGGGGCGGTATGAAGAAGGACATTGCAAAATTTGTTTCGGGTTGCCATAGTTGTCAACAAGTCAAGGCCGAACATCAAAGGCCGGGTGGCCTAACTCAAGACATTGAGATACCTACTTGGAAGTGGGAAGAAATCAACATGGATTTTGTAGTGGGCTTACCCAAGGCTAGAAGAGGCTTTGATTCGGTTTGGGTGGTGGTTGATCGGATGACAAAGTCGGCTCATTTCCTACCGGTTAAAACTACTTACGGGGCTGAAGAGTATGCCAAGTTGTACATTCATGAATTGGTAAGGTTGCATGGGATTCCTTTTTCTATCATCTCGGATCGTGGTGCCCAATTCACTTCTCACTTTTGGAGGTCATTCCAAAGGGGTCTTGGTACAAAGGTAAAGCTTAGCACGGCCTTCCACCCTCAAACGGATGGCCAAGACGAAAGAACAATTCAAACCTTGGAGGATATGCTTAGATCTTGTGTATTGGAGTTGAAAGGTAGTTGGGATGATCATCTTTCTTTGATTGAATTTGCATACAACAATAGTTATCATTCTAGTATCGGTATGGCTCCTTTTGAGGCACTTTATGGTAGACGGTGTAGGTCACCGGTTGGGTGGTTTGAAGTTGGAGAGGTGGCCTTGTTGTGTCCGGATCTGGTCATGGATGCTCTTGAGAAGGTAAGGATGATTAGGGAGAGGTTGAAAACAGCCCAAAGTCGTCAAAAGTCTTATGCCGATGTGAGGAGACGGGATCTTGAATTCAAAGTGGGTGATTGGGTTTATTTGAAAGTTTCTCCAATGAAAGGTGTGGTTCGTTTTGGTAAGAAGGGGAAATTAAGTCCTAGGTATGTCGGTCCTTATGAGATAATAAGAAGGGTTGGTAAAGTAGCCTATGAGTTGGGGTTGCCCAAGGAGATGGAATTAGTTCATCCGGTATTCCACGTATCGATGTTGAGGAAATGTGTTGGTGATCCTAACGCTATTGTACCTCTTAAGGTTGTGGGTGTTGTAGAAGATAATTTGACGTATGAAGAAGTCCCGGTTCAGATCTTAGATAGACAAGTTAAAAGGTTGAGGAACAAAAAAATTGGCGTCCGTTAAGGTGCTTTGGAGAAATGAACAAGTGGAGAGTGCTACTTAGGAGGCCGAAGCGGACATGCAAAGACGTTATCCTTATCTATTCAACTCCACTCAAGCCTAAGGTATTAAATCAAGTCCTTTGTACTCCATTGAGTCTTGCATTTCAGCCCCTGAATCATTAATGTGCATATATGTTTAAATTGATGAGTTATAGATGCTTTACACTAAGTTTTGAAATCTTGAAGTGATGTTTAAATAAAAATTTTGCATTCATGTTGGGGCTGATATGTTCTTACTAAGTCTTGCCTTGTACGTCTCTTCCACATTCGGGGACGAATGTTCCCAAGCTGGAGATATTGAAATGACCCAAAAGGTTCTTAAAAATGTGCTTCGGAAGTTACCGGAAACTTGTTTAGCTATATCAAAAAAATCCATTTCGTTTTTCGAAAATCCGACTTCATATTCTTGTTTAGGGGGTCAAATTGAGTGGGAAATGGGTCTAACCCAAATTTTAGAGCAACCGTATCAAAATCCGAAATTTCCAAGTGAAGCCTTTTTCGAGGGTCTACTTTTGAGGGTCATATGTCCTAGCACACAAATAATTGGGTGGCCCATAACATATCCATGGAAAGCCCTTGGAGTTAGCTACCTAACGCACTTCGTTTAACCTCATTCGGAGTTCGGACGAAGAAGTTATGCCCATTTTCGTAAAATCTATCCGGCAGGAAATGCAATTTCCAGTGAGCGTTTTTACTGTTCACCCGCCTCATTTTTTTTTCTAAGTGTTGGACCATTTTTCCAAAGGGCATACGTTATTTCCTATATACCATTAGTTCAATTCCCATCTCTAAAACATTTCCCAAAACACCTCTCCCATACTTAGACACATTTTCTCTCAAGTTCTCTCAAGAACCCTAATCCAAAACCTTCCTCAAGATTGAAGAGACTCTTGCTCCAAGTTCCAAGCTTCCATTGAAGACACTCTCAAGACCTTCATTAGAACTCAAGGTATGTGGTGTTGAACTCATGGGTCCTTCCACCCATAGTGACTAAACTCTATTCTACTCACTAATTAATGGTTTAAGTTAAGATTCATAAATTAGTCTTGTTCTTTGTAATAATTTCCTGCACATTGAATTTTAAACATGAAAACTGATTGTTTTGAGCATGTTGTGACTCTAGAACTTGAATCTAAATTTGGAATGGATGTGGAGATTTTCATGTGGTATTGTGGGTGTTAAAATGTGTTGTTGTAGGTTGTTCACTGGTTTGGCTGCATAATTACTAGCCTATTTTCCATGTTCTTTGATTCCATTACATGCCTTCAAGGTGTTTGACAAAATGTCCAACTATGGAGAATAGATGAATCGATGCTTCAAAGCTTGAGTTATGAGATGTATGGAAATCCAAAGATGTGTTGATGACAAACTAAGCTTATGTATATGTTCATTCCGTACGTGAGATTGCATTAGAGCCTATTGGGAATTTCCTATATAAAGTGTTGCATGACCATGCCCGGTCCGGGGGAAAAGAACCGGACAACCATGTGAGAGGTTTATATCTTACCACCTAGGATGCTTGGGGTGTGACCAACATCAACCATGTGAGGGGTTTATACCTTGCCACCAGGGTGTCCGGGTGTGAACGGCATCCCCCATCCTAAGTTGGGGTTATAGATTGGTTGGATCATGCATACACTTATGATATCTACTATTAGTATAGATTTACTTAAACATGTTTTGACTTCACTTTGATCATGCATCCTCATATTGTTATTCATAATGCCTATGAAACTATTTCTTGTATTTCGATTGTGTCCTTGTCTATTGTTGTGTTGCACCCCGCATACTTAGTACATTCCAAGTACTAACGCATATTTTGCCTAAATGATGTCACCATGTAGGGACCGGAGCTACTCTTGATCCTTCTCTCCATTCATGTGGCTAGTACGGTGCTTATCCGAGTTTGTTGGTGAGTCCTCAATGATTCGAGGGCTATGTTATGTTTCCTACTCCTATGTTTTGAGACTTTAGCTTGCAATTGTATTTTGACTATGAGGGGAGCCGGTAGTATGTCATGGCCCCCGTCCTATCTATGTATGTAGAGGTGTGTGTTGGACAAGTATTTTGTAAAATAAGCTTCACTCTTGTTCTATGATGTCACTTTGAAATGGTTTGCCCTTAGTCCCTATTTCCCGTTAATTAATGTTAATTGTACTTGCGCGACCGATGAAGTGTGATGACAAGTTTGAGAGGCTTGTTTGGGGTTCCTTCGGGTTCCTCATTCGCCATGTCACGTCTAGGCCCTAGGCTTGGGTCGTGACACTATCCTTACTAGGAAGGTCGACTAATGAACCACCATAGGATTGGAGGTTAAGTTTATGCCCCCGTCAGTGTATTTTGCTTGTTTTTATTTATGTTAAGGCCTGGGGGTGTTCCTAAGCCCTTGACCCCCCCAAGGGTCGTTCAAATAAAAATAATTTTTTTTTTAAAAAAACTCTACAGCCAAAAACCCTAACCCCTAAACCCTAACCTCTAAACCCTAAACCTACAACTTGAAACCCTAAACCCTAAACCTTTAAATCGAAACCCTAAACCCAAAACCCTTAACCCTAAAATTTAACCCCTATACCCTAAACCCTAAACCATAAATTCTAAACCCTAAACCCTAAAATGTAAACCCTAAACTATAAACCTTGAACGTAAACCTAAACCCTAAACCCTAAAGACTAATCTGAAACCGTAACCCAAAACCTAAACCCAAAACCCTAAATCCAAACATTAAACCCTAAACCCTAAATCCTTAACTCTAAACCCTAAAACCTAATCTATAACCGTAAAACTAAACCGTAAACCCTAAATCCAAACCCAAAACCCAAATCCCTAAACCCTAAATCATAAACTTTAAATCCAAAACCCTATACTCTAAACTCTGAATCCTAACCCTAAACCCTAAAACCAAAACCCTAAACTCTAAAACATAAAACATAAAACCTAAACCCTAAACACTAAATCCATACCCTAAAACCTAAACCATAAACCTAAGTCATAACCCTAAACTTAAACTGTAAAACATATATCCAAACTGTAAACCCAAAATCCTAACCATAAAATCCTAAACCCTGAACCCTAGATCTTTAACTCTAAGCGCTAAACCCTAAACCTCAAACCCTAAACCGTAACCCTAAACCTAAACCATAAAGCCTAAACCCTAAATCCAAACCTAAAACACAAAACCATAAACCCTAAATCTCAAACCTTAAACCCTAAACCCTAAACCGTAAATCCTAAGTCCTAAGCCAAAACACTATACCCTAAATCCTAAACCCTAAACCCTAAATCCTTACCCCTAAACCTTAAACCACCAACCCAAAACCCTATGCTCAAAACCTAAAACTAAAACACTAAACACAAAACTTTTCACCCTAAACTCTAAGCAATAAACCCTAAACCTCAAAACACTAAACCATAAACCCTAAACCCTAAATTTAAAACCCTAAACCCTAAGCCCCTAACCATAAAACCTAAATTCCAAATTCTAAACGATATACCCTAAACCCTAAACACTAAATCCTAAACCCTAAAATGTAAACCCTAAATTCTAAACCCTGAACCCTAAACCCTAAACGCAAAACCCTAAACCCTAAACCTAAATGCTAAAATCTAAACCCTAAACTCTAAACTAAAACCTTAAACCCTAAACACTGACCCAAAACCCTAACCCTAAATCCTAACCTTAAAGCCTTACACTAAACCCTAAACCCTAACCTTAATCACTAAACCCAAAACCCTAAACCCTAACCCTAAATCCTAAACCTTAAATCTAAACCCTAAACCCTGAACCCTAAATTCTAAACCCTAATCCTAAACCTAAACCCTAAACCATAATCCTAAACCCTAACCCTAAAACCTAAACCCTAAACCCTAAACCCTAATCCCTAACCCTAAACCAAATCCCTAAATACTAAATTCAAACCCTAGATCTTTAACTCAAGACGCTAAACCCTAAACCTCAAACCCTAAACCGTAACCCTAAACCTAAACCATAAAGCCTAAATCCTAAATCCAAACCTAAAACCCGAAACCATAAACCCTAAATCTCAAACCCTAAACCCTAAACCCTAAATCCTAAAACCTAAGACAAAACACTATACCCTAAATCCTAAGCCCTAAACCCTAAATCCTTACCCCTAAACCTTAAACCACCAACCCAAAACCCTAAGCTCAAAACCCTAAAACTAAAACACTAAACACAAAACTTTTCACCCTAAACTCTAAGCAATAAACCCTAAACCTCAAAACACTAAACCATAAACCCTAAACCTTAAATTTAAAACCCTAAACCCTAAGCCCCTAACCACAAAACCTAAATTCCAAATTCTAAACGATATACCCTAAACCCTAAACCCTAAAATGTAAACCCTAAATTCTAAACCCTAAACCTAAACGTAAACCCTAAACCCTAAAGACTAATCTAAAACCGTGACCCAAAACCTAAACCCTAAACCCTAAATCCAAACTGTAAACCCTTAACCCTAAATCCTTCACTCTAAACCCTAAACCTAATCTATAACCCTAAAACTAAACCCTAAACCCTAAATCCAAACCCAAAACCCAAATCCCTAAACCCTAAATCTTAAACTTTAAATCCAAAACCCTAAACTCTAAACTCTAAATCCTAACCCTAAACGCTAAAACCAAAACCCTAAACTCTAAAACCTAAAACTTAAAACCTAAACCGTAAACCCTAAACACAAAATCCATAGCCTAAACCGTAAACCCTAAACCCTAAGCCATAACCCTAAACTTAAATCGTAAAACATAAATCCAAACTTTAAATCCAAAATCCTAAACCCTAAACCCTAATCCCTCAACCCTAACCCTAAACTTAACCCATAAACCCTAAATATTAACGCCTAAACACTAAATTCTAACCCCTAAACCATAAACCCTAAACCCTAAACATATAACCTAGAACCCTAAACCCTAAACCCTAAACCCTAAATCCTAAATACAAAACCCTAAATCCTAACCCTAAACCCTAAATTTACCCATAAACCCTAAACCCTAATTCATAACCGTCAACGCTAAATCCTAAACCCAAAATCCTATACCCTAAACCTAAACCCTACACCCTAAACCTTAAACTCTTAAGCCAAAAACCCTTATCCGTAAATCCTAACCTCTAAACCCTAAACCTTTAACTCGAAACCCTAAACCTTAAACCTTAAACCTTAAACCCTAAACCCTAAACCCTAACCCTAAATCCTAAACCCTAAACCCTAAACCCTAAACCCTAAATTCTAAATTATAAACATTAGACGTTAAATCCTAAACCCTAAAACCTAACCTGAAACAGTAAACCCCCATCGCATCTTCATTTGATGAATTTTTTCTCTCTCTAATTTCTCTATCTAAAAATAGCGCTTAAAATTTTGCCCATAAAAGCTATATTCACACCTAATACACACACTGCCTGAATGGCGCATGAGCCGCCGGTGGAGCTTTCCCAGCCACCGAACGAAGACCAGCTGGAGCGCCATGGCAAGAGCAACAAAACCCATATAGCCACGCCCCATAATTCATCCTATAGCTCCTCGAATTTGCAAAATACTGACGCGATCAACACTGCGATTTCGGAGAGGGACCTGGACGGATTTCGTAAAAGCATTTCCCTAGAGGTTCATGTTTCGATTCATGGAAAATCGATTACTGTTATGAAATATCCTAATCACGATCTATATTCGACCAAAAACCCAACTGATTCTATCGTCCCAATCGAGAGATCTCGCGAGGCGAACTTGGAGAGAAATGCAAATAATTCGCCAAAAGTGCGCACTCAAATTCGACGATCTTCGAGTCAAGTTCTTGCAGATTCAACTACTGGGGATTACTCCCCACAACTGGAGGTTCATCTCACTGAAATTTTGAGTGACATGGACGGTGGAATCATCGGCGAGGAAGATTCCGGCGAAACTCGAGGTCAAATCGCCGGAGTTCATGGAACTTCAGATAGAGGAATTAATTCTCCTCCCATGGACATCCATCTTTCAGACATACCCAACAATGTCAATGGAGGAAACATCAGAAACACCAATCCATGGCAATCAATGGATACTCTTACTGATGATCCAATGACAGTGAACAGAAGGAAATTCCAGGCCCCTCAGCATATTGTAGAGGAAATTGCTGCAATGGAAACACATAATCCTAGCATACAACAGGACACAAATCAATCTAATGAGGCCCAATCTTCCAATTTTTCCTTTGGTATTGTAGGTAATTCAGGAACTTAACATCACCTTTTTCACCTGATGCAATGCAGGTCACAACAATACCGGACAAAGGAGTTGAAGAACCTGATAAAGATCAACAAAAAAAGGCTCAAGAACCAGGTCAAGGGCATCAGGAACAAATCACAGAACCACAGGACATATCAGATCAGCACAAAATAACAGAAAGGAACAAAGATAATCAGCAACAAAGGAATGGGCAAATACAAAATGAAACGAATGTACAGAGCAGTAGGCAGAGTGAATTCTCGAAACAGGTCGATAACCAAAATCATGGAGGAAAGGATAGTCAAAAAGATCAAAGTAAGGCCATTACTCAGCATGAATCGACTGATGCATCTCAGAATAGCAAGGAAAAGGCCAACATGCACTATCAACAAAACTTTCCTAGAATCTCCAACAATTACGCCAGGTATGATCCTAATCTACAAAAAAATAAGAATGTTGTTAGTCAGGATAATCATACTTATAATCAAGGTGTTGAGGGACAACTAAACAATCAGCACCATCCTCAAGCTCCCAATAAGAATAAAAAGGACAACACCCCGGAACCTGCCCCTTTTACTATAATTCAATCTTTTGCTGCTAAGCTTAGATATAATCAATCTAAGGCTGAAACCCCTATTGAATTGAATAATCCTATTCATACCAATAGACAAGGACTGCCGGCTGTGTTATTAGAAGAAGAAGATTATAATATCAAATTGGCGGAAAGCTGTAAATACACTCTAGTGGGTAAATTTACCAATACCATGCCTAAAATGGAGGTGATTAGGAAAAGTTTCATACTTCAAACTCAGTTATCTGGGGGAGTTAAAATAGCTCATTATAATTCTCGACATGTTTATATTGATTTGGATAATGAGTTTGATTATGTTATGGTTTGGACTAAGCAAAGAATGATCATTGATGGCCAACTAATGAGAATACAAACCTGGACCCCTGAATTTACCCCTGAGGAAGAAACACCTATAGTTCCTATATGGGTAGCACTGCCTGAACTCCCATGGAACTGCTACAACAAAGTCCTCTTGACGACTATGTTGAGTTCTATTGGTAAAGTGCTATACCTTGATTCTCCCACTGCTCAAAAGACTAGAGGCAGCATGGCCAGAGTGAAGATCCAAATCGATCTCACCAAGCCACGACCACCCTATGTTTGGGTGGGATTTAAGAACTCGGACCCCAATAAAGGAAGGTGGCAAAAGGTGCAATATGAAGGGATCCCAGACTACTTCATGTACTGTAAACATCAAGGGCATATAGATAATGTGTGTACTATCAAAAGAAGAGATGAGGACTTCAAAAAGATGAGAGAAAAGAAAGTTGAAAAACAAAACAAACCTAAGGGTGATCTAGAGAAAGGAAGTACTAAAGTAATGCAGACACAAGACAAGGACAAAACAGAGACAAACACTAAGACACACGATCAACAAGTGATAGTGATTCAACATACAAGCCAGCAACAGACAGCTGCTACTAGAGTACAGACACACCAAGAGCTGGAACAAGTAGACCAAGCAGAGCATTGGCAGACTCAGAAGAGGAAACAACACAGAAATCAGGATCAGGCTCAACCCAAAACTGCATGGAGACCTGTCTCACCTCCACCAAAAAATACAAAGGATATTATGCAAAAGGCTTCAGCAGTACCAGGTATAACTCCTACTATCTCTATTCATAATAACTACATTAATTTAGAAATGCAGGAGCAGCAAAGCATAGGCAATAGTGCAGAATGCAACAAGAACAAAATTTCAGACCAAGAGATGCAAACAACACAAGGGTCAGATAAAGACTCACCCTTTTTCAACCACAACAACAAAGCAGGTATGCACAAGGAACATGATACAAACAGTAAAAACACAGGTATGGACTCTGTTATCCGTACAACTCAACACCTCACTATAAGTTCTGTGAATACTCTTATGTGTGCTGATGAAGATGAAGGAGGGATGGATGGGGGATGTAAGGAGAAGCCTATTAACTTGCAGGAAGGGGTATCCAAAGGGGGGAATTTGACTCATGTTCTGCATGAAGTTTATCACACTGACCCTAGGTTGGACTATAGAACCTCTGCTACCACTATTGCAAGACACAACAAGTAGAGTAATCAGAAACAGCCCAGCCCAAATAAAGGAGATGATACTAGTCAGCTGCAGGAAGAACCAGGGATACAGAATATAGAGAACTTGGAACCTCTGCAAGACGATGATACTGGTCACCTTCAAGTAGAACAAGGGTTACAGGTTGACAGGGATAATGGTCAGATATTGTAGAGTTCAAGAGGTAATGATGGTCAGCACACTCCTGATACCAACCAGAATGATGAACGGAATCAGACTAGCCTAGAGAATCAGCACCAACAACACAACAAGAACTCCCCAGGGAAAGTATCCAATAATACATCTAGAGGTAAATTGAGCAAGAAAAAAAGAGAATCTATCAAGAGAAAACAACAGAAGGAGGTTGAAAATCAAAGAAACAATAAACAGAAATCACACTATGATGTGGTATATTCAGAGGATGAATTTGATGAAGACACTCAATCACTCAATGAAACTGATGATGATGAGGAAGGGGATGAAACCAGTGCTCATTTGATCAAGGCTTTTGGGTCTACTTTTCGAAGTGAATTCCAAGCAGAGATTCAAGAAGTGGCAGATCAGCAAGGCTTATCTCCAAGGGGTAGAAAACAAGTTAGGCAGCTCATTAAATCAGCATCTATCAGTACATCTACTAAATCTAGCAAGCCTAACACTAGGTCCAAGAGCAAAGGTTTTTAATGATTAATACAATATGTTGGAATGCTAGGAGCATCAACACCCAAGGTTCTTTGGAAAGACTCCAAAATCTCAAGAAAATGCATAATCTTTCTATGATAGCTATTCTTGAACCTTTTGCAAACAACTCTCAAATCAATCAATACAAACTCTTGTTATCTATGGACAATGCTACTTGTAATCACAATGGCAAAATTTGGTTGTTTTGGAGCAATGATATTGAAGGTGAAGTATTGGAAATACATGATCAACACATCACTTGTTCTATGAAGCATGTAGAGCATAAAGAAAAGTTTGTGGTTTCTTGCATTTATGCCAAATGCAGAGAGCAGCTGAGAAGACCTCTCTGGGACAGATTGTTCCATTTTTCTAACATGGATACCCCTTGGTGTACCATAGGGGATTTTAATGTTATTACATCTACTGAGGAAAAGTATGGAGGTATACCTTACAACATGAACAAAAGTCTTGATTTCATTAGCATTATTGAGGCAAGTGGATTAATGGATATTGGGTATAGTGGTCAACATTATACCTGGTGTAATCAGAGGGCAGCAGAGGCTAGAGTGTGGAAAAGGCTGGACAGAGCTATGGTCAATGATAAGTGGCTGGAACTCATGCCCCAAACTACCATTACTCACCTCCTTTCTGTTGGTTCTGATCATTGTCCACTACTCATGGAAATGGAAGCTCGATCTGAACACGAAGTCAAGTATTTTAAATTCCTTCACTATTGGACAGAGAATGAGAATTTTTTAGATATTGTTAAAGGGTGTTGGCAGAAGAAGATCTCTCGGAATCCAATGTGGCGACTACATCAAAAGATGAAATTATTAGCTTCCACTTTGAGTACTTGGTCCAAGAAGGAATATGGCAATATTTTTTCTAATGTTATTAATTTTGAGGAGCAAGTCAAAGCTACTGAAGAAGATGTCATACATCAAAACACTGAAGAAAATAGAACCAAGCTTCATCTTATCAATGTTCAATATATCAAGTATCTTAAATTGGAAGCTTCCATCCTCAAACAGAAAACTCAACTCCAATGGTTCAAGGAAGGAGATACTAATTCTAAATATTTCCACTCCATAATGAGGGGTAGGAGGAGAAAGCTATTCATCCATAAGATATGTACTGTTGAAGATGTTTGGATACAAGGGGAAGAAAACATTGCTAAGGTTGCCTATGACTACTTCAAAAACATGTTTTCAGGTCATGATGACAGGATCAGGGAATAAATTCTTAACTGCATCCCTAGAATGGTAACAGAAGAACAAAATCAGACACTCCAACAGATGCCTACTCTGGAAGAATTGACTCAAGTGGTGTTCTCCATGAACCCAAATTCTGCAGCTGGTCCGGATGGTTTTGGAGGAAAATTTTATCAACATTGCTGGGAAATTATCAAAGAAGATGTGTTGAGTGCTGTCCAATATTTCTTCTGTGGATATACTATGCCTAAGTTTATGTCTCATGCTTGTTTGGTACTACTTCCTAAAGTTGAGCACCCCAACAAGTTCACTGAATTCAGACCCATCAGTTTGAGTAATTTTTCCAATAAAATTATCTCCAAGCTGTTATTTCACAGACTAGCCCCTATTCTACCTCAGTTTATTTCAGAAAACCAATCTGGCTTTGTTAAGGGTCGGAGCATAGCTGAGAATATTATGCTTGCTCAGGAAATCACTCATGGCATTAAAAAACCCAATGAAGGTGACAATGTGGTAACTAAACTAGACATGACCAAGGCATACGATAGAGTGTCTTGGTCTTATACTTGTCTAATTCTGAGAAGAATGAGTTTTGGAGAAATGTTTATTGATCTAGTATGGAGAACTATGAGCAACAATTGGTACTCTGTGATTATTAATGGTGTTAGACATGGTTTCTTTCATTCCACCAGAGGGCTCAAACAAGGAGATTCACTATCCCCATCCCTATTTATTTTAGGAGCTGAAATACTCTCTAGGATGCTCAATATGCTTCATCATCATCACAGGTACAAAAACTTTCAAATGGAGATCAGGGGACCTCAAATTAATCACATATGTTTCGCAGACGACATCATCATTTTCTCCTCCACTGCCAGGGATACTCTCCAGATGATCATGAAGACTCTTTCCACTTATGAAATAGTTTCTGACCAGCTTATAAACAAGGAAAAAAGTCACTTCATGGTTCCAGAAAATACTCCTCAAGATAACGTTGCAATGATCAGAGAAGTCACTGGTTTCAATCAGAAAGTTAGCCCTATTACTTACCTTGGCTGTCCACTATACATTGGAGGCCAGAGAATTATTTATTACTCTGATTTGGTGGCTAAAATTCAAGGAAAATTTCTGGATGGCAATCTAGAATGTTAAGCTTTGGGGGCAAAGACACTATGGTGAAACATGTCCTCCAATCAATCCCCATACATACTAAGTCAGCTATTTCTCCTCCTAAAACCACCATAAGATATATGAAGCAAGCTATAGCTGATTTCTTTTGGGGCTGGGATAAGGAAAAAAGAAAATATCATTGGGCTTCTTGGGATAAATTGAGTCTACGTTATGACGAAGGAGGTATTGGAGTAAGAAAACTTGAAGATATTTGCACCTCTCTTCAAATTAAGCAATGGTGGATTTTCAGAAGTAAACAAACATTTTGGGGGCAGTTTCTAAGAGCTAAATATTGTCAAAGGGCTCATCCGGTGGCCAAAAAGCTTGATACAGAACAATCCTTGATCTGGAACTTTATGATGAAGAACAAAGGTATTGCGGAGACTCAAATCAAATGGAAGATCAATTCGGGTAATAGCTCCTTTTGGTGGGATGATTGGTTGGGAGAAGGCCCCCTAGCCTCTTATTGCACTCATGTTACTAGTCTTAACACCACCAAAATCTCTCAATTTCTGGTAGGGGGAACATGGAATGAGACTATGGTGAGACAATGGGTGCCCCCTCTTTTGGTTCCAAAAATCTTGAGCTTCCCCATTCATTATCAAGAACAGATCCCTGATGAGGCAATCTGGAAACTCACTGTCGATGGTCTATTCTCTTGCTCATCAGCTTGGGAAATTATTAGACATAAAGGCACCAAGAGCATCATCAACAAAGGCATATGGCATAGACACCTTCCTTTCAAGATCTCTTTCTTAGCTTGGAGGGCCTTGAGGAACAAACTTCCCACTAACGAGAAGATTACCAGCTTTGGAAAGGAAGCTGCTCACTGCTCCTCCTGTTACAGAACTGGTGAAGATAATATAGATCACATTTTTGTATCTGGCCATTTTGCTAACAACATTTGGAGTTTTTTCTCTGCAGCTGCAGGCATACAGCACGATTACATCCCTATCAACATGCTGCTGCTGCGATGGCGGAGACAGGAACACAAAAGTGAAGTACAGAACCTGCTGAACCAGTTACTTCCTGTGATTATTATCTGGAACTTATGGAAAAATAGGTGCGCTGCAAAATATGGTGCAAAACAGTCCAGTACAGCTCGAGTCAAATTTCTAATTTTTAAAGACACTACTCACCTTCTCAACACAGCATTTCCTTACATTCATTGGGCCAATAATTGGAATGATTTATACAAAATGGTGGAGAAGTGTAGACAGGAGACCATGGTTAGAATTGTGAAATGGGAGAAACCTTGCCAACCTTTACTTAAACTTAATACGGATGGTAGTGCACTCAGTAATCCTGGACAGATTGGTGGAGGGGGAATTTTGAGAGACCATCTGGGTAGGATGATTTATGCATTTGCTATACCACTAGGAACTGGTACCAACAACTAAGTTGAGCTGCAAGCTGCCAGCCATGGTATTTTCTGGGCCATTCAACATGGATATAAGAAAATACATCTGGAAGTCAACTCTGAACTGGTCATTAAATGGCTTTCAAAATAGCTCACGCTTCCCTGGAACCTACAGCAGTACATCAGAGAACTACAACACCTTGTCCAACAATTGGAGCAATTCAAATGCACACACACCTACAGAGAGGCAAACAACACGGTTGACCATCTATCCAAATTCAGCCATACATCAGATATCATCCAGCACTTCTATATCAAGGAACAACTTCCTACTTTAGTAAAAGGAAGCTTCATTCTAGAAAAACTTGACATGCCAACCTTCAGGAGAAAGAGACTGAAACGAATCAAGAGACCTCCCTGATTTTGAATTTACTACTATGAAATTCACGTATAGGTTTTACTTTCTAGGTTTGCATTCTTGTCTTACTTTTGTAAGGGGAGAGTCTCCCTTATTTATGATTTCTAGATTCTTTGTATCGAGAGGAGTCCTCTCTTTTAGGTGCTTAGTTTCTAGATTTTCCTTTTTTAGAATGGGGATAAGTCGACTATCCTTAGTAGGAAGGTCGACTAATGAACCACCATAGGATTGGAGGTTAGGTTTATGTCCCCCTCCTTGTATTTTGTTTGTTTTTATTTATGCTAAGGCCTGGGGGTGTTGCTAAGCCCTTGACCCCCCCAAGGGTCGTTCAAATAAAAAAAACATTAAAAAAAACATTAAACCTCAAACCTCATGCTTCATCCTACAAACTCAACTAAATGGGGGGGGAGGGGTCAATATTGCTCACTATAATGCTAGGCATGTGTTTATTGATTTGGACAATGAATTGGACTATAACACAGTATGGAGACAACAAAGAATGACTATTGAGGGCAAACTTAGGAGAAGACAAGCTTGGACTCCTAATTTTAGACCTGAGGAAGAAAAACTCATTGTTCCTATATGGGTTCTCCTACCAGGATTACCTTGGCACTGTTTCAAAAAATAGTGCATCACCCCCCTACTTGAATCTGTGGGCAAAGTCCTATACTTAGACACAGCTTCCATCAAGAGAACCAGGGCTAGCATGGCCAAGGTTAAAGTCCAAGTGGATCTTACAAATACTAGACCTAGACATGTTTGGATTGGATTGGATGATGAAAACCTCACCATTGGAAGATGGCAACCTATTGAATATGAAAATATCCCCCTTACTGTAATTAATGCAAACATCAGGGTCACATGATAGATGACTGTAACTTCAATATAAGGGATGAAGATTTCAAACGAAAGAAAGAGTTTGGAATAGAAATGAAAAGTTTGCACGAAGGAGACCAAAGGCAACAAGGAAATGAACACAAGCAAATGAAGACTGATACGCTCAAATTACACCCCCTACATAAGTATAAGCGATCGTTATCAAGTAAAGAACCCAACTTGTAGGTTGGGGTTGATCCCACCAGGAAAATGGTTTAGACTTTACTTTAACCAACAATTATATTCAATTAGTCAAATTACTTCCAGAAACAGGTAATTAAAAAGGGGGTTTGTTTGTGTGAAACAAACAGTAAGAATTTAATAAGTAATCAGTAATCCAAACTCAACTTTGGTTGTTATCAAGATAAGAAAAATAACTAGGGTATACGTGTTCCCCACAAGCTCATAACGCAGTAATCCTAGTAACAACAATCATTTCCTAGTGTATTACATGCAAAGTGATAAGTTAGGTATCTCTAAATCCTTGGTCCGGCATCTAGAGAATTTCACCCCGCACCTTGGTCCGGCTATGTGTGTATAATTTACTAACCCTTACCTTTACCTCATATTAGACATCATAATCAATGTTTGGCTTAGTTATTACTTCGCACCAATCGACACTAGCCTATTAGATAATATCATACTAAATCTATGTTGATAATTCTTTTCTTGTTGATTACCTCCATGGTCGGCAAGTAGCAACAAGGTGAGTTCTAACGCGTGCACTCGTTAAAAAGACTTCTAAACAAAAGAATTATCAATGCATGCAAAACACTATTCAAGAATTGCTTATGTACTATTCATACTTTGTTAATCGCTCATGGTTCCCACAACCCTAGTTGTGGATTTAGTTACCCATATTAGCAAGAACACAATTCATAGTTTTAGATGAATAAATCATGAACTTACCTAAGCAGAATAATAAACCCAACAATTCAACTTGAATTGCAAAACCAAAATCTTCAAAACGCACTTAGGAAATCAATAATTGCTAGAGTTGCAAATTAATCTCCAAAACCACAAAGTAAAACTAGAATAATAATGTCTAACCCCCAAAAACGAGGTTTACATGCCCTATTTATAGAAAACAAATCCTAAATTAAAAGGAAAACAAATTAAGGAAAGTTTGTTCAGGCATGCGTCTTCATTCCACGAGACTGACTTATGGACCATCAATGGATCTACGGTCCGTAAGTCCCTTTCGTAAGCCAGGACTTAGAAAATATTTTAGCTTCCAAAAATCAGCTTCTATGAAGCAAACGACGGACTTGCAATACGAACCGTAGATCGATCTACGGTCCGTCAATTCCCTCCGTAGCTCCACATATAGAATCTTCAAAAATTAGGTACTGGAACACTCGCAGAATCATTCTACGGATCAAGCAGTACGGTCCGTAGATCAATCTACGGACCGTCAATGGCCACCGTGGTTCCACACTTGGTCTGACTTTCCTGATTTGTCATCCATACCTTGCCTGCTAATCTACCGTCATCACCTACGGACCGTCAATGGACCTACGGTTCGTAGATCACCTCCGTGAATGCCCTTTTTCTGTATTTCTTTCAGCTATCTCTATGCTTCCGCGCCTGAACATCTTTCCTGCAAAATACAATAAAAACACATAAAAACTAATACAAAAAGGCCCTAGACACACACAACTTGTAAGTGAAATGTATTAGAAATACCGTAAACTCACGGTATATCAACACCCTCAAATTAAATTCGTTGTTTGTCCTCAAGCGACACACTACGACTCTAAACGACACTTGTATAGAAACAAGCATTTCAGGTCGAAGCAATCACATGACTTTCTACCCCCCTCACTTTTCAGGTGCAACTTCGTTCTCTTAGATTCGACAAGCTAATCTATGCGGATCAAACCATGACACAGATCGACCAACTGACACACAAATACACCTTCTCACTGTCACTAAGGCACCAACTTTCCGACAATGTAACTAGTGCCCTTACTTCAAACGGAATCCCTTTTGCACAAAAAATGCATGTCATTCATGGTACAAGGATTTATTCAACACTCACACTCAGAAGTAATTTCAAGTACAGTTAGGGCTTAATGCCATAAGTTTGCCCTTATTTTCACTGCTTAGACTCTCCAAACTAGACTCTAGGATCACTATAGGACTTTATTGGCTTGTAACGTAGGCTCAGGGTCAGGTGTGGTACATTTGGGTACTGCTTACTGACTTTCTTCCCTCCTTGACATTACACTAGGCTTTTAACCTCTTTTTGCCCTATTTCTGTCATTACTATTGCTTTACCTTCTTTCCCTTCATTTTCTTCAACCATGGATGTTGTAGCTCTTTTTACTTTTATTTTATTTTTCTTTTGGCTTTCAATAAGTCACATCCTTTCCTCCCGTTTTCTCTCTTCTTTTTTTTTTTTTCTTTTTTTTTTCACATCACTCTTTTTTATATCCATTTTTCTTTCAGTTTCCTCTTTCATAACCACCCTTAACTTATGGATTTTCCGTTAGTGAGGTGCACAATACCCGATGTTGGGTCAGGGCCAAGATTGAAGTTACTTTTTACATTAGCCACCCTCAACTTAGGCTTTTGGCCTAAGTCAAAGTGCACATGTCCAAGGAGGGACCGGGGCCAACATAGTAGATTATGGGAAGGTGAGTTCGGGGTTTGGAAAGAAAGGTTTACTTTTAGTCTCAAAGTTGGATCAAAGGGAGCAGTTATTTCATTTGGTTGGATCCTTCTTTTAGGCAATTTGTGGACTTTTCAGAACAATGACCTATGATCACTTCCTAACCTCTAGATTGAATTGTCTTAGCAGGACTAACCGGGCAAGTTCTAGTTTTGCACAAAATCTGTTTGAACACTCAACGATTCTCACCCACTCTTGGCACATAGTTTCATTATCAGATCATCAGATTAACTCAGTTCAAGTTTCAGCTCAAGTCATGCCATCAAGTTGATTCGTTATTATGTCATACTTAGCCCAAAATATTCAACTAATCGTAGCCTACAACTTCTAGCGTACATCCCAAAATCTAACGGGTATCATTTTTCATAAGCCATCATGCTTCTTTCTTTATCATGTTGCTACACATACAATCCTAAGACATGCCGGTTCAACAAAAAATTAAATAGTCTCTTGGGGGAAAAGAACACAAGCAAGAAACCCTAAGAGATGATTCATGAGTTGGGTTACTCAGACTTCACCCTATCACTCAGAATCCATTTACCCCACCCCCAACAAAAATAGATGCACTTGTCCCCAATGCATAAAGAAACAGTAAAAGCAAATGGATTGGGTGAAGCAAACCTGTGGCGCAAAGCGCCGGCGAATCATCAACAAGCAGGGGGGTCTGGTTTCCCGGAGCCCGCTGGAACAACTGTGGGGGCACCCTCAGTAGTGCCCACATCAGCAATCATAGCACCCTCAGTAGTGCTATCTATCAATCTCTCTGCACCATCAGTGGTGCTCACAACGTCCCTCAAAATAGGCAGGGCCGCTACAACTAGGGCAGAGCTCGATGCCCCTGCAACTCACTCATGCACTCTATACTGGCGCAACTCTTCATCTACAATCGAGGCCCTCTTTGCCTCCTTCTCCTGCCTACACTGTCTCTTGAGAGCTTTCTTCTTCTCAGTGTGATGAGAACGGTGCCGTTTGCCTTTGCCATGTGTAGGGGCAAGCTCCTCCTCGGCGGTCCCACTGAATAGACCATCTAGCACTGTATCATCAGCCAGTGCAATAGGTGCAACCTGAGGCTCAACTGCAGGTGCGGCGGGGATGGCATCAACGTCAGTCCGGAGGCTGGCTAAGTCAGCCTGCAAAGCAGATAGATCTATGGCCGGGGCTGATCGCTCAAGGACTCGTAGTTCAAAGGCATCAAGGCGCTTATTAATGGCTTGGACCTTCTGGTCCATCATCCCCTCCATCCTGCGCTCCATTCTAGCCTCGGACTCGGCTATCGACTTTTGCATCCACGGCTGGATGTGATGCAGCAGGGTGGCCATCTGAGCTTCCAACTGCTGTACTCTGGCCAATGGGACAACAGTAGCTCCTAACTGTGGTGTGGACCGGGAAGAGCTAGGAGCCATACTAGCTGCCTCAGATACTCTGGCCAATGGGACAACAGTAGCTCCTAACTGTGGTGTGGACTGGGAAGAGCTAGGAGTCATACTAGCTGCCTGAGATGAGGAGCTCGGGATAGTGTCGGCGTGATTTGGGACGCTGGGGTCACCGCCATGTGCCTGCCCCACTGTGTATACAAGGTCGGCACCCAAGGGAGGTACCTTAACCTGAGGCTTTTTGCGAGGCGCTACCATATTTGCCTCATCTCCAATAAGGCCGATGTCCAATGCCCCTTTAGGGTGGACTAACTTCTCACAATGCCAGATCAGCACTCCAGAGTCCTTGCACAAATGAAAAATTAAACATGGGAAGGGGTAAGTAGTAGAGGTCCTGAATGCCCTCTCGTGAATCACTACCAGCAGCATGCGGGCAAAGTCAATTTCCACTCCTGCAACCAATGCCGCTACCATGACCGCTCTGTCTTACGTGACTTGATTGTCAGCTTTTGTAGGCGACACTCTGTTACGCACCAGCAACCAGAAGAACTTGGCTGCAAAATTTAATATGGCCTTTCGGATGCCCAACCGTGGAGCAGTGACCCATTCTGCATGCTCGCCATATGCAGCAATGTACCTGGCCAACCATAGTAGAACAACCTCTTGTTGCTCAGCGTTCCTCTGGAAAGCGCCACTCCGCATGATGTCCCATCTATAATCAAACTCTGCTGTGTTGAGAGACCAAGAGTGACCCGTGGTAGGACCATAGAGAAAACGTCCGATCGTGGGAGGTGATATGTCCACCTGACAACCTCGAACCAAAGTGGAAGTGAGAGGATCTTTAGCTAGGGGCTTTGACCTCTTGGAAATTGAACCGCGGAGAGTGGCAGCAGAGGAAGCATAAAATTCCCGCACAATCTTCTTGCTATATGTCCCTGGGTCTCGAGCCATCCAATCACACTTGTGAAGGTTAAACAGCCGGTGAATGTTCGGAACAGTGTGCAAGCTCCCCGTGAGGACTCTGCGCTCCTCTGTAATTCGTCGAGCCATCTTCTGTTTGTCATTTACCATCTTGGCATCCCGATAAATTTGCCATTGGCCTTCTACACACCACCTATTTAGCTCGCCGGCTATAGGAGTGGGGTCATTATTCCGTCGTGCAGGTATGGACTCCGAGCTAGTTACCTCATCAGACGAGGCAGCTTGGTCATTCTCACCAGACCCTGTGGCTGATTTAGCATTGGACCCTACAGCATGGGTGGACTCGGATCCTGAAGAATGGGCATACTCGGAGTCTGAAGCATGGACAGACTCAGACTCGGACATAGACCCCTCTAAACTGGAAGCAGCCCCAGTTGGTGACCCGATCAGTGTGTGCTCCTCATTAGACTGGGAGACAGTGACTACGTCGGGAAACACCTTTCGCGGGTGCCTCTGGTCTCTCGAGGTGCAGTGCGAGAAGTCCTAGTGTTGAGAGGAACATATGTTGGATCTGTGTCGGTGTCTGGGTCCTCATCGATTAACCGGAAACTAGGGGCAACAGATTTTTACTTGCCCCGTTTGGAGTAGGTGACCAGCTTCTTGGGTGCCATCGTACCTGTGGAAACGATATCAGTGCCCAAGACTAACTATAGATGGACCATAAAAACTTTTAGAACTAAAATCGAACAATGACAAAGTCCCAGAAAAATTTCAGACAGAAGCAACAGTGGTCATCAACGGAGGATACCTACGGTTCGTAGACTGATCTACGGTCCGTGGATCTCTTCCGTGGATCACGAAACCAACAATATAGGTCGCAGATGAAATCCACGGATGTGCAGAACGGTCCGTAGATTAATCTACGGACCGTAGTCCACGTCTGTGGTTTCATAGTTGGTAAATTTCTTTGCGTGCATCCAGTGACAACCCTCATCTACGATTCATAGATGGATCTACGTTCCGTAGATGGGGTATCGTGGATGTCATCTGTGCCAGGTTTCAGCCATAATTTACTGATCAATCATATTTGGACTTTTTTTTTTTTCAACATTAACGAAGCCTCATCATATATTTCAACAATCAATTATGCTAGTTCTTCATTCTTAAGATTCCGACGGATCATTTTACCAAACAAATTAGACATGTATTGGAACCCTAAGTCGAAACTTACATATAGACTTACAATCACATACAATAAATCTACACAACCACTATCTATCGTTCCAAGGGCATTGCAATTTTTAAGTTTATCATGCAATTTCATCTAACAATTACCGAAGGTCAAGACCCAACTCCCGACTTTCTCTATTCAATCTATGAATCGAAATTCAAATTGAGGGGAAATCAACGCGAAGTGGGGTGATTGCGTGACAACACTAAGCTTAGCAAGACCAATGAATCACCTCTGCGCTACTAACAAAACACCGGACCCTTCTTGTGGAGTATGTAATGGGTTTTAATTGAAATGGAAGGGAATTTGGGAATCTATGGAAGGGATGATATTATGGGGGAGTTATGGAGTGATTTAGAGAGTTTATGGGATGGGGGAAACGGTTTTGGGAGTAATGGAGGGAATTGGAATAGTTTAAAACATGGGGTTTTTTTTAAATAGGGGGAAACGGTTTTGGGAGTAATGGAGGGAATTGGAATAGTTTAAAACATGGGGTTTTTTTTAAATAGGGGGGTCCGGGTCGGGTCAGACAGCCTTAGGGTTTGGACTCACGAGACCCCGTCTACGGTCCGTGAGTCGATTTACGGTCCGTAGATCAGGACCGTAGATCACTATTACACTTAGAAAAATTTAGAGGCTTACCTGGGATCTACGGACACTATTTACGATCCGTTGATGAATCGACGAACCGTCGATGGGGTCCATAGACCTCTGCACCAGACCATATTC
Organism: Solanum verrucosum; assembly: GCF_900185275.1. NCBI lineage: Eukaryota > Viridiplantae > Streptophyta > Magnoliopsida > Solanales > Solanaceae > Solanum > Solanum verrucosum. Next base: position 911,806 of record NW_026020833.1, read on the forward strand.
TGCAGATTTTTTTTCGTGGTGTACCTATACATGTAGCAACCAATAGGCCATTATTTTTTTACATTTTCTGGACACTTTTTTTTTTTTAGACACGGACCCTATACTAATCCTAGCCAACACTAAGAACTAAAACACTAAAACACCTACCTAAATTTAGACAAAGACACAATTAAACAGAGAAAGTAAACTACTAAATGGAAAACAGAACCCTATCATTGGCTAGATTATACATCTTGGGTTGCCTCCCAAGCAACGCTTGATTTAACGTCGCGGCACGACGCAAGTGTCTTGTTTACTCAGACTTCATCAAGATTGTAGGCCTCAATCACTTCTTGCACCGTTTCAGCATTTCCCAGATAGATCTTGATCCTTTGCCCGTTTACCACGAACCTTGTTCCATCCCTATTTTCAAGCTAAACCGCTCCATGAGGGAGCACTTTTGTGAGCAGAAATGGCCCGGTCCATTTGGACTTGAGTTTGCCTGGAAACAAGCGCAACCTAGAGTTGAATAGCAGTACAAGATCACCAACCACAAATTCTCGCTTTTCAATTCTTTGATCAAGATACCGTTTCATCTTCTCTTTGTACAAGGCTGAACTTTCATAAGCTTTTAGGCGAAACTCATCAACCATATTCAAGTTATTCATCCTTTGATTAGATGCGGCGCCCCAATCCAGATTGAACTTCTTCATTGCCCACATAGCCTTATGCTCTAGCTCTACTGGTAAATGACAAGACTTCTCATATACAAGTTGGTAAGGAGACATACCTATGGGGGTCTTGTATGCAGTGCGATATGCCCATAGAGCATTATCAAGCTTTCTTGACCAATCCGTTCTATTAGCATTCACAATCTTTGCCAATATCTGTCTGATCTCTCAAGTAGTCCCTTGAACAACTTATTACAAAAGTGAGAACCTCCATCGCTAATAATAGCCCTCGGTGTACCAAATCTGGAGAAGATATTTTTTCAAGAATGTGGTGACACTTTTACCTTCATTGTTGGAGAGCACAACTGCTTCCACCCACTTCGTTACATAATCAACCGCAACAAGAATATACTTCATCCCATATGAACTCACAAATAGACCCATAAAATCAATGCCCCATAAATCAAACAACTCTATCACTAATATAGGATTCATTGGGAGCCCTTGCCTCATTGAAATCCCTCCTTCTCTTTTGCAACGATCACACGACTTAGCGAAATCATGAGCATCTTGGTGGATGGTAGGCCAGTAGTACCCACATTGCAAAATCTTATGTGCAGTCTGAATACCACTATGATGCCCACCAACGGGTGATGAATGGCATTCTTCAAGTACACTCAACATCTCAACCTCGGGCACACAGCGACGAATAATCCCATCAGCACAACTACGATACAAGTAAGGCTCATCCCAAAAAAATCTTTTCACATCATTCATAAACTTTTTCCTTTGGTGAAAAGAAAAATCGGGGGGCACAATATCGCTTGCTAAATAATTAGCAAAGTCTGCAAACTAAGGAATCAAACCATGAGAAGCAACCAACGGTATTCATTTGGAAAAGCATCATTAATTTCAGCCCTATCTTCAAGCTTTAGCATAGACTCTTCCTCTAATCTGGACAAGTGATCGGCAACTTGATTTTCGGTCCCCTTTCTATCTTTTACTACAAAATCAAACTCTTGCAACAACAATACCCATCTAATCAATCTCGGTTTTGCATCCTTTTTCGCCATTAAATACCTCAATGCAGAATGGTTAGTATGTACTATGACCTTAGTACCAAGCAAGTAGGATCGAAATTTCTCGAATGTGAAAACCACATTAAGAAGTTCTTGTTCGGTCACATTATAGTTCTTCTGTGCCATATTTAGAGCTTTGCTAGCATAGTAAATAGGGTGAAGTGTTTTCTCTCACCTTTGTCCCAATACTACACCAAGCACCAATCCACTCACATCGCACATCACCTCAAACGGTTGTCCCCAATCTAGTGAAATAATGATTGGTGCTATAACCAACTTCTTCTTCAACTCTTCAAATGCTCTATGACAACCATCATCAAAATCGAACCTACACTCCTTCTCGAGCAGTTTGCATAACGGATGTGCAATATTAGAGAAATCTTTGATGAATCTCCTATAAAAACCTGCATGCCCAAGAAAACTTCTAACACCTTTTACAGAAATAGGTGGTGGAAGCTTTTCCATTACCTCAACTTTGGTTCTATCAACCATAATACCTTTCTCTGAAATTCGATGACCCAACATTATACCTTCTTTAACCATGAAATGATACTTCTCCCAATTCAGCACCAAGTTGCAGTCTTCACACCTTTCAAGCACCTCGGCCAGATGATCTAGACAACAATCAAAAGAATCACCTACAACTGAAAAAGCATCCATGAACACTTCAATAGTGTCCTCCACCATACCAGAAAATATCGACATCATACACCGCTGGAAGGTTGCTGGAGCATTGCACAACCCGAATGGCATCCGTTTGAAAGCAAAAGTCCCATATGGGCAAGTGAAGGTGGTATTCTCTTAGTCTTCTGGAGCTATAGAAATTTGATTGTAGCCCGAATACCCATCAAAAAAACAATACCAACCCTTTCCTGCAAGTTTATCCAACATTTGGTCCATGAATGGCATAAGAAAATGGTATTTTTCTGTCCATGCATTCAACTTCCGGTAATCCATACAAACTCTCCATCCAGTAACGGGCCTCATTGGAACAAGCTCATTTCTTTCATTTGGAACCACAGTCATACCTCCCTTTTTAGGCACACATTGCACAGGACATACCCAACTACTATCTGCAATGAGATAAATAACTCATGCATCTAGCCACTTGATGATCTCCTTCTTAACTACCTCTTGCATATGTGGATTTAATCTTCTCTGGTGCTCAATACTGGGCTTATGATCTGGCATGAGTTGGATTTTGTGAGAACAAATACCGGGGGAAATCCCAATAATATCTGCAATAGTCCACTCAATAGCTCGCTTGAACCTCTTTAACACCGTCACCAAGCACTCTACTTGGCTTGCATTCAAATCTTCTGCAATGATGACCGGCAAAGTATTCTCTTAGCCCAAGTATACATACCTCAAGTGTGGTGGTAGAGCCTTAAGCTCCATTTTCGATGCCTCCACAATAGATGGTCTTGTGGGTGGGCACTCGCGATTCTTCATGTCTAACTCATACTTCTTTGGTTTGGACCGATATTCATATTTGTTGAGTGCAGCTACAAACTCATCATACTCTTTAATACCATCACTGTCAAAATTCAGCATAACTGCTGCTAGTGCCTTAACACCTAGTCGCTCTTCAATTTGCACTTCTGACCCACTCTCCACTCAGCAAGTTATAGCAGATACTGCTTGGAGCACACCATTCTGCTTCATGGACCTACAAATATTGAAAGTTGCTTTTTCATTGTTCAGTCTAAACTTCATCTACCCCTTTTCCATATCAACCAACGCACTCCCTGTGGCAAGAAATGGTCTCCCAAGGATGATGTGAACCTCAATATCAACCTCATAATCAAGAATCCCAAAATCCATCGAAAAGATGAAAGACTCTACTTTCACTAGCACGTCATGGAGTACACCAATGGACCTCTTCACAGTTCGATCGGCCATTAGTAACCGCATTGCAGTGGGCTTTGGGTCCCCTAGACCTAACTTCTTGTAAATAGACAAGGGCATGAGGTTAATGCTAGCACCAAGATCACACAATGTCTTAGCAAAGTGTAACAACCCTATAGTACATGGGATCGTGAAAGCACCAGCGTCTTCCTTCTTTTGCAACAGAGATCTTGTAGCAATAGCGCTACAATGCTGCAATATATCATCATCTTCAAAACTCACAAACCTTTTCTTTGTCACCATAGCTTTCATAAACTTGGCATACCCAGGCATTTGCTCTAAGGCTTCTATCAAAGAGACATTGATAGAAAGCTACTTCAACATAGTAATAAACCTGCGATATTTTCCATCTTCGGTCTTCTTTACTAACCTCTGTGGAAAAGGTGGTGGAGGTCTAGGTATGGAGACCACTTTCTGAGATATCTCCGCTTCTTGCTCTGTCGCAGTCTCAGACTCTTCTCTAACTTCCACCACATCATCTTCTTTCCTAATCTCATTATCCACCACAAACGGCGTAGGTGGATCTATGGTTTGCTTACCCCCTCGAGTAGTAATTGCCATACAATGACCATCATTCTTTGGATTCTGGATGGTGTTGCTAGGAAGAATGCCAGGTTGACGCGGGTTCACTGTAGTAGACAACTGAGTCATCTGCTGCTCTAGATGCTTTATTGACACTGCATGGGCATCAACCTTTTGACCAATACCAGACAAGTCGTTTCTCATCTCATTCACATTCTCATCATCTTCTGCATCATATCTTCAATACGCGCCATATTACCTCCAGCTTCCATAGCACCCAATTCCCATTTTGAGGGGGAACATAGGGTCCAACCCGATCATTTTTGTTGCCATAGTTGTTCCTCTTGTAGTTGTTGTCACGATTGAAGTTCCCATCCCGGACATAGTGACCCTCTCGGTTGTAATTTCCATAGTTTTGACCTTGGTTCCCCTGACCTTGGCGCCAATTTTCCGTGTTGAATCATTGGGCATTTGGTCGGAAATCCCCCATCTGATTATTCACAGCATAAGTATCCTCTTCATAGTAACACTCATCAACTGGTGGTGGAGTTCTAGTTAAGTAGTTCACAGCATTTACCTTTTCTGCTCCTCTGCTCACATGTTTCAATACCAACCCCAACTCTGTCCTTATCTGGGCCATCTCTTCACGAATATCATCTACATAATTGATAGTTGTATTATGAACGGCAAATGTGTTTCTCCCAGTATCTGACCTCCTGATGCTCCATGCCTTATTGTTGCGAGAGATCCTCTCCAGTTTTTCAACAATTTGTGCGTATGTACAATCACCATATGAACCTCCAGCAACAGTGTCAAGTACTGCTTTATTGTTATCATCATGTCCTCGATAGAAATAATCCTTCAGCGACTCATCATCAATACGGTGATTTGGAACACCTCTTACGAATGATGTGAATCTGTCCCAAAAGCTGCTCACAGACTGTCCAGGTAATGTTACAAAGTTGTTGACCCTATCCTTGTGATTGAGCTTCTTCGACACTGGATAGTACTTTGCTCGGAACACCTCTGCCAGTTGGTCCCATGTAAATATTGAGTTATAAGGAAGCTCAGTGAACCATATTGCAACATCACCTGTGAGTGACAGAGGAAACACTCATAATCCAATGACATCCAGATCCAAGTCTGGTTTACCTACACAACTTTTGCAAACCACCTTTAGCTTGGCTAAGTGAGCATGTGGATCTTCCGATGGCGATCCTGAGAATAAGCCTCTTGCTGTAAGCATCTGCATCTGCATCAAACTACTAGTCACCACAAATCTGTGCCCTGGAGGTAGAGGGGGTAAAACAATAGGCCCATCAGAGTCTTCAATATTCATGTTGCCCCAGTATTTGTCATGTTGTCGTGGGCCCAGTGGATCTTGCGCCCTCAACGGATCCCCCAATTAATTTTCAGGTGGAACCTGGTTGTCCCCACCAACTACCCTCTGTTGTTGTAACTCAACTGCATCATGTAGATTTCCTCCGATAGGATCAATTAGATCTCTAGGATTGTTCATTCTTCGCAAAGTGGGGTTCAACTCTGGATCGTAAGGAGAAAGTGGCTCACCCTGGCTCCGTATACTTGGCATACACTAGAGTTAGCACTTAAGAGAGACAAAAACAAAGAGAAAAAGTAAAATTAAGAAATACTTGACTAACGTCCAATAATGTTGTTAAAATAAATCTAAAAGCCAAATTCCCCGACAGCGGTGCCAAAAGCCAAAATAAATCTAAAAGCCAAATTGCACCTCTCTACAGAAGTATAAGCGACCATTATCAAGTAAAGAACCCAACTAGTAGGTTGGGGTCGATCCCACGAGGAAAATGGTTTAGACTTTACTTTAACCAACAATTATATTCAATTAGTCAAATTACTTCCAGAAACAGGTAATTAAAAGGGGGGTTTGTTTGTGTGAAACAAATAGTAAGAATTTAATAAGTAATCAGTAATCAAAACTCAACTTTGGTTGTTATCAAGATAAGAGAAATAACTAGGGGTATACGTGTTCCCCACAAGCTCATAACATAGTAATCCTAGTAACAACAATCCTTTCCTAGTGTATTACATGCAAAGTGATAAGTTAGGTATCTCTAAATCCTTGGTCCGGCATATAGAGAATTTCACCCCGCACCTTGGTCCGGCTACGTGTGTATAATTTACTAACCCTTACCTTTACCTCATATTAGACATCATAATCAATGTTTGGCTTAGTTATTACTTCGCACCAATCGACACTAGCCTATTAGATAGTATCACACTAAATCCGTGTTGATAATTCTTTTCGTGTTGATTACCTCCTTGGTCCGGCAAGTAGCAACAAGGCGAGTTCTAACGCGTGCACTCGTTAAAAAGACTTCTAAACGAAAGAATTATCAATGCATGGAAAACACTATTCAAGAATTGCTTATGTACTATTCATACTTTGTTAATCGCTCATGGTTCCCACAACCCTAGTTGTGGATTTAGTTACCCATATTAGCAAGAAAACAATTCATAGTTTTAGATGAAGAAATCATGAACTTACGTAATTAGAATAATAAACCCAGAAATTCAACTTGAATTGCAAAACCAAAATCTTCAAAACGCACTTAGGAAATCAATAATTGCTAGAGTTGAAAATTAATCTCCAAAACCACAAAGTAAATCTAGAATAATAATGTATAACCCCCAATAATGAGGTTTACATGCCGTATTTATAGAAAACAAATCCTAAATTAAAAGGGAAACAAATTAAGGAAAGTTTGTTCAGGCATGTGTCTTCATTCCATGAGACTGACTTACGGACCGTCGATGGATCTACGGTCCCTAAGTCCCTTCCGTTAGCCAGGACTTAGAAAATTTTTTAGCTTCCAAAAATCAGCTTCTATGAAGCAAATGACGGACTTGCAAATATGGACCGTAGATCGATCTACGGTCCGTCAATTCCCTCCGTAGCTCCACACTTAGAATCTTCAAAAATCAAGTACTGGAACCCTTGCAGTATCATTCTACGGATCAAGAAGTATGGTCCGTAGATCAACCTACGGACCGTCAATGGCCACCGTGGTTCTACACTTGGTCAAACTTCCCTGATTTGTCATCCAGACATTGCCTGCTGATCTACAGTCATCACCTACGGACCATCAATGGACCTACGATCCGTAGATCACCTCCATGAATGCCCTTTTTCTGCATTTCTTTCAACTGTCTCTATACTTCCACACCTTGAAATGACCCAAAAAGTTCTTAAAAATGTGCTTCGGAAGTTACCGGAAACTTGTTTAGCTATATAAAAAAAAAAAACGTTTCGTTTTTTGAAAATCTGACTTCATATTCTTCTTTAGGGGGTCAAATTGAGTGGGGAATGGGTCTAACCCAAATTTTAGAGCAACCGTATCAAAATCCGAAATTTCCAAGTGAAGCCTTTTTTGAGGGTCTACTTTGGAGGGTCATATCTCCTAGCACACTAATTAATGCGTGGCCAATAACATATCCATTGAAAGCCCTTTGAGTTAGCTACCTAACGCACTTTGTTTCACCTCATTCGGAGTTCGGACGAATAAGTTATGCCCATTTTCGTAAAATATGTCCGGCAGGAAAGGCAATTTCCAGTGAGCGTTTTTACAATTCACCCGCCTCAATTTTTTTGGTAAGTGTTGGACCATTTTTCCAAACGGCATATGTTATTTCCTATATACCATTAGTTCAA